>NC_042531.1:20559452-20863612 GCF_900963305.1 Echeneis naucrates | reverse complement strand
GTGTTATTTATATGGAATCCACCTTCCCTTTTACTCTTTATACCAGCTGCAAACCGATGCGTTACAGACTACGATGAACAGGGTAAAAAAGGTTACATGACTGCAGCATGGACTGTGCCCACACATAGTTTATCCCAACTTGGACTGCATGATGTGAGAGCATCCCACCTCTTTTCATCTGAGTCTGGCCTTGTGGCCAATGGCTCTCAACTGGTTGACTTGATTCATTCTTTCTGATGAAATTTTTAAACAGAAACACATTCTTTTGCAACGTGGTCAGATGTAATAATGTGCGAACATAATTTTAGTGGCTCAATCAACAAATGCTCTGTCCCAAGAGATGCAGCAGAAATGTAAATTGCTGTAACCATGGAAAAAACAAATCCAGCCTTACAGCCTAAGGTTTTCTGAAGCTGCTGCTTGACAAACAAAATCACTGTGGTATGCTTCATGTTTCATTTCCAGTATTATGTCATTTCTAAATAGAGTGTATAAATATTTAATAGACTGCTGTGGAGGCGTGAAATGGGAGATCTGGAGTGCAAGCTTCCTTTATAACTTTCAATTAGGGTCTGACTCTCATTCTCTGAAACTCCACACAGTTCAAATAAAAGCGCTCACCCATTTTCTTGAAATCAGCCATTTTCACAGCGTAATCCGCAACTCCTTGATATTATTAATGACAATAATCTTTTTTTTCTTGGTTGAAAATGCAGACATCCTTGTCTAAATATTCAACTCTGATGATTCTCAAAATTGGACACAAGACCAACGAACTAGCGAACACATCCACCCATCTTCTATCACTTTTCCACTTCCAGGTCATGGGGGGTGCTGGAGCCAATCCCAGCCAATGTTCCGGGCGAGAGGCAGGGTACACTCTGCACAGCTCGCCAGTCCATCACAGGGCCAGCACACAAAGACAAACAGACACGAACAACCACTCACGCGCACATTCAGACCTACGGGCAATTTAGAGTCGCCAGTTAATCTAGACATGCATGTCTTTGGATGGTGGGAAGAAACCGGAGTACCCGGATGAAAACCACGCAGGCAAGAACATGCAAACTCCGCACAGAAAATCCAGCCAGAAACCGAATCCGCGACCTTCTTGTTGTGGGGTAACATCACATTTTCAGTGATTAAATATCAAGCTCAATCTGATGTTTGATCTGTGTCAGTCTAGAAGCCCAATTGAAGTTAAAAGAACTAAAAAACAATTAACAAAGTCAACCGAGACATTAACCAGTTGATTTACAAGATAATCCATCTAGCCACAGTCTGTAGAGGAAGCTAAGCAAGGTGCCATGGAGATTCAGGCTAAGTTTCAAGTTCTTCGCCACTGCATATTACAGCTGAAAGTCCAGGCAACAGCAAAGAGAGGCAATTACAGTGTGGCCACCTGTGCCACATTTGTGTTTACTTCCTACATGTATGGAAGTCTGAGAGGCTTTTGAAGTTTCCATTTTTTGCAGGCTCCTATATTTTCTAGGGGAAGAAAGAGGCTGTGAGCAACAGTCATTGATCCAGCTGCGAGCCATATTATCAGCTCAGTCTGTGTCCAACTGACACAGGCTCCAGTTATGTTACCCTGGCAGAGGAATTCCACAATGGTCACATATGCTGCCTGTGTTAGACAGTTTAGTTTTTTATTACAATCAAGGTTATAATAAAATATAGTGCATAATGGTAAACACTTGTTTCAACAATTTTTACTTCCAAGTAAGACATCTTAAAATCCAATGTCAAGTTATTATCATCAAGATTTTATGTTTACAAAAAATCTGGGCTGAAATGGAAAAAAATAAAAATAAATAAATGGCCTATTAATTAAGTCGTATGTTTAAGTTGATCATTGAAAGAAAAGAATGAATGAAGTGAACAGAAAATTTTTTTATTGTTGAGTTATACATACATATTTTATATTAAACCGCATGCTTAGGTAATTAGAAGAAACATTTTGAATTTGAAAGCCAAGATGTTTGTTTCTCCAGCTCCTTCTGCTGATCACAAGGTGTTCCCATATTTGCCATGTTTGTATGCTTAGAGTCTGGTCCTGCGTCCATTTAGTTGTTAACCCAAACCCAAAAATGGCCCGTACGGAAGGAATCATATAGCATATCTTCATTCTCATGGTTACAATAAGAAATACATGGACTGTACACAGAGCTTTGGAGTTTCCTTCGTCATCGTGGTTTCTTTAATAATAGGCATGGTTTAATTAGGATTGGCCACTCAAAACAACTTCCTCAACAATGAATTTTTGTCATGGTTACAATACTAACAGTCTGAATAAGATGTCATACTGTCCTGGACCAACCTCACCCTGATGTGGACTTTATCGCTCCGTAAACTACTTCACAGCAATTCCCTTTGCTTATGTCATAATAATTACATAATAATTACAATAATTACAATAATCACAAGATATTTCCCAACATCAGAGCTATTTATAACCAGGAGTCATAATAACTGCTGTTTTGTAGACACACACACACACACTGACAAGCTTCATGATGTTCAAGAAGTCCTGATTCATCTAACCACATTAGCTTCTTCCATTGCTCTTTGGTCCAGTTCTGATACTAAAGTGCCTTGCCTGTGCATGACCCAGTCTGTGTTTCAGAATTTCTCCTTCCTTTGATCACTTGTCTGAAGGTCCTGCAGACCAGGAGCATCCATAGAGCTGCAGTGTTGAAGATGCTCTCACTCTGTCATCTACACATCACAGTTTGGTTCTTGTCAAACTCGCTCTCATCCTCACAATTGACTATTATCTGTATTCCCATCGCCTTCAGGACTACATTTTCACCTGCTGCCTAATATATCCACTTACTGACAAGTAACATGGTAACCAAACGATCAGTGTTATTCATCTCAGTCGCCATCATGTAATAGCTGATTAGTACATAATCCCTTGTGTACTGGGTCTTCCTCAGGGTCTCCTTCAATTGGAAAAATGAAGATGCAGATGTTACAGATGGCCAGGGACAAAATGTATTTGATCGGACATTATAGAATGAAATATTTATAATAAAATATAAGAATGATTAAATGTTATAAGAGGCCTGAATAGGTGTCCTTGAATTTACAATACTCGGACACAAGACAGCATTGGTACATATTAAAATAACTGATAAAGGAAAGTAATGTTTCACTTGCATCTGTTATTGAGACAAAGAGAAAGAGAAAAAAAAAAAGTCTATTTACAGATCTCTGCTTCGGGAAATGTGCTCTCCAGTGATAATTCACCTTCTTTATCTGTGGAGCAACTGAAACTGCCTGTATCATAAAAGCTTTGTTGAGTTTAGGGTCTATCGGAAGCCCCGGGCCCCTGGCCAATTCAAGCAGGCTGCTCTCAGTAAGTGAAACCAGAGAAATGGCAATGCTCCTGGGACAAGGGATAGAGATTCAAAGACATCCATTCAGCAGCCAAACACTCTTCCCAGGGGTGTAAGCAATACAAGCAGGTCTATACAAGGATCACACATGCTCTGTTGTTACCTAAATGGACATTTTAATCCATAAATTTAAGTGATCGTTTTAGCAACCCCAGTAAATTCTTTCGAAAATAATTGACCTTTCTCAACTTTTGCGAGCTTGCAATTCAACATCAGCAACCATAACCTCAACTTGTCACCTGGAAATTGACAAGTTATTTGATTTTGTATAATATGTAAATTGGAAAATCCACTATCATACTACTACGCATAGATATATGCGTTATATGCGCATATGTTGTCATTAAGAAACATGGGAAAGAGTATGAAACATTAGACTTGTTTTGTTTTTTTTTTTCAGTTTACACTTTGTTATGTATACAGAATCAGATGGCTTCAGTCAGAATGTAAATACTAATTTGGCCTATTCATTAGACTTATGAGCGTGTTGGTCTATTGGTGAGTCAGTTGACCATGCTCGTGCAGAAGTAACTTGAGTGTTCTTCTGAACTGTAGTGAAGAAAGAACTGTGAGTCAAGAGCTGCTTGCACTGGTAATGGATGAACAGGTTTTAAACAGGAGGAAAATCTTAAACTACCATGATTGTAGACCTGCTCAGTTTTTTACCTTCTAAGTGTAATGATAAGTGCATGTCTCAAACAGTCTTGTCATTTCAGTGCAGCGGTCACAACAACACTTGACAACAACAAATAAATGGGAGGAAACTTTCTCAAGAAAGTGGACAACATGAACACACAGCACCACAAATCTGTAGCTAGAGTGTGTTGTGAAATAATGATGATGATGAGATTAAAAATTAATAAATGTTGGCAAAGCAGTTTACATGACCTCTATGTCAGTGAGGGTTAGGGTGAGGTCCCATTATACAGTATAAAATAGAAACAGTAAAAAGTACTCATACAAAATCTTAATGCACCGCTTGAATCTAATTTACTTGCACTTGATGGTGATGCACATTTCTGCAAATGTGTCAAAACAGTAACTGGTGCTTTGCTATGCTCTCATCTGTGTGGTTTGAATATGTTAAAATCCATGTAGTTAACATGTACACGTTAATCAGTTTTTCATTAACTCCTGTAAGATCCAGCAGTTAGCACTGTTGTCTCACAGCAAGAAGGTCCTTAGTTTAAAACCCAGACCTGGGGCCTCTCTGCTTAGAGTCTCCATGTTTTTCCTCTGCGTCTGCCTGTTCTCTCCAGGTACTCTGGCTTCCTCCCACAGTCCAAAGACATGCACATTAGGTTAACTGATGACTCTCAGTTGCCTGTAGGTGTGGATCTGAGTGTGAATGGTTGTTTGTTTCTGTATGCTGGCACTACTGTAGACTAGAGAGCTATTCATGGAAAACCCCACCCTCGTCAAATGCTTGGACATTGGCCCCAGACTCTTAGTAAGCAGTAGGGATGCTCCGATAAGACTTTTTTCCAAAACAAGTAGTGTACAAGTACTTGCATTTGAGTACTGATACAGAGTACTTACACCATTACACATAAATTTACTTAGAATTTTTTTTATTTTTCGACAGATATCGTCTGTTATGTGAACAACATCCCTCAGTATGATTCTTGTACATGGGTGACTGTACTGTGAAACTTGTTACAAACACAAATTTTAACACAATTATCTTATACTGACATTCAACATTAGTGCTTTTATAAATATGGCACTGTCACACATGCTGTAAGATTAATTACATTAAAACTTTGTTATATACTGAGTACTGGCATTTAACAAAAGTGCTTTAAACATGGCACTGTCTGTACTGTCTGATATTTAAAGTAAAGTCATATCGGTGGCAATTTTATGATTACAAGTACGCATACTCATGCCCGGTATCAGACCGATACCCGATATTGGTATCAGTATCGGTGCATCCCTAGTAAGCAGCATAGATAGACCTAAACTTAAATGGAACCCCTTTCATTAATAGAAGTATGTTGATGGCATAGAGAAGATAATTTTTAACTACAAATCCCCATTTAAAATTAATAATCTGTCACATTTCTATTGTATCGTTTATATAATTTGTATTCTGGTACGTGAATTTTAGTAGATCAATTTTCCTGTTCCTGGAAATGAACCAACATGAGACACTGTGTCAAGGAAGTAGGTAAGTGAGCTCAGTGATTACAGAGTATTGTTGCTAAACAACATAGAAGGGGGTTGGTAAAATAAAAGCTATACACAAATGAATATGTGTATATCTTGAATCTGTATGAAATTATTTATATATATTTATATATTATATTCATAAAAACAAAAAAACTTGAAACCCATAAGAAAGTGAAGGTGATGTACTTTGGCTATGTCATACATTTTAGTATCTGGCAATACCATTCCTGACACAGAGTCATATATAGGTTGTTTAAAGGTGAATTTTGTGGTTGCAGTCTGACTTCCTGCCTCTGTATGTCCTTTTGTTGGGGTTATAACAATTCATGGAAAAGACTCAATATAACTGTTAAAATAATCAGGATAATAAATTGCGTTTACATGTTGTGGCTTGCAAGTATTATATGAGTCATGTTTGATTGAAGTAACCCTGCCACCCACTGAATGTCCTCTGCTGCCCTCCCAGCAGCACATCACATGCCAAATAAGATGACTACTACGGCAGTGTAATCTGTGTATGTTTGGTGAGTGTAGGTCTGTGTGTGTGTGTGTGGGGAGGGGGGGCTTTCTCTGTGTGCCGAGGGAGAAAAAAAAGGCCAAATCCCAGCTCTATGTGGCCTGTGTCTCACACAGTGTGTGTGAGTCATTTGTACACATTTAGGACATTAGACAATTAGGCTTTGAATGGGGCATCCACCCCCCTATTGCCCCCCTGTAACTCTCTTCAATGAGTCTGCACATATGTCAATGAGCATACAGACCAACAAAGGAGTGACATGTACTTGACATAACCATGCACATGTGAAAAAAGAGAGGCATTATCTGTACTGCACACACCAAAAGAAACACCCAACTTTAGTCATATGCATCAAATTGGAAATTTAAAGAATGGGAAAAAAATATCCTTGATGGGATCTTGGTGTGAGTCAGAAAGAGTTTAGCAGTAGCTGCCAAGAGAGTCAGCACTGTATAAGAAAGATGTGAAGAAATAAAGTGCATAAGAGAGAGGATGGGCAAATGGGAAGAAAAAAATAAATAAAAAATGCACAGGTCAAAAATATTAGCCAAAAACTGTTAAACTCTTACTGCTCATGTGAACTGTTTTGTGACAAACTTATTTATGAACGTACCCTTTACCCTGCAGTGCGCACAGCTTCCAAGCTCGTGGTCCCACCAGCTGCCAGCAGTGTCACCGGGTTAGTGGAGCCTTGAGCCACACAGATAATCAGCTTCATTAGTGCTGCTGCTAAAACCAATTTAAGAGCAGACTAGAGGGATCAGACGGGCCAGCTGTCCACACCAGTGCCATGGCAGGCACCCTGGACCACACAAAACACCAAAACAACAACGGGCCAACTGTTTGTGGTGCCAATTAAACCGTGAGAAGGCTTATTACCATACTGCTAACAGCAGCCCAGAGCAAACAAATCAAAATCTCTCTTCAGTGATGCACTTGGGATCATTCATTCAAAGATGAAAGAAAAAATTGATCATGGAAAACAGACTTTTAACTATATCTTCCTCAGATATCCACTCACAGTTCTATTCATTGTTCTTCTCACAGGCTGACAAAGCATCCCTGCTTCATTAATAAGTCTCTGACCCTGGCAGTGACCCAGCACCAGCCTCCTGACCTCATGTGCGGCTTCCTCATCGCGTTACATTCCGGCTCCCAGCCTTACAGCTCTGCGGCTAATTACCGAGTGGTGAAAGGAGGCTAACTCCATATTAGATAGGGCAAGTGTGCTGCACTCAGGTTCAAGCACAACTTCAACTTTACGTCACATGTCTGTCTGGGACGGGAACAAGACGGTGAGGAAAAGTTAATCTCGGTCAGCTGCACATCCTTTCCATGGAGCCAGTTCTCATCCACTCAGACAGAGGTTTCAAGGCCAGATTAGCCAGGAAATAGCAAATGAGAAACAGGACATGGAATAGACTGGACTATCAGTGTCAGGGTAGTGGGACAGTTGAAATGGTCCAACCTGGACAGATTATTCAGTTAAACAGTGTTATTTGATAAAAATCTTACAACAAATGGCAAATTTCGTAGCATCCTGAGCTATTGTCAGAGCACTGATCTTTATTAGTGGAGGGACTGAAGCCTTAATTTTCAGTATGTGTAACACACACTAGAACACAGAGTTTGTCGAGCCGAGGACCCTGTAGAGTCACTATTATTCCTATGAGATAGCTTTTGCTTCATAGTAAGACATACCATAGCTTTTCTTGCACACTGAAATTATACATAGTTAAGTAAACTAAACATCATCTTAGAGGGTTAGTGTCCATTTGGATAGGAAAGGTGGACTGATGAGATGACTCATGTTCAATGTGATGACATGTGGCATTGCTGACAAACTTTGTAGTCTCATTAAGACACGTTTTTGTTGATTTGTATTTCAGAGATTTTTTTTTTTTACCAAAGGAAACCATATTTTAAAGAGAAGGAGTGTTGTGTGGATCTGACTTGCGCTGTACTCTATCCTGATTGTGTGGTACAGTCTGTCAGTCACACTGTTGTCATGTACCCTGATCCACAATTATTTAAATTTTTTCTGTAAATGGGACCATCATTAAAAAATTAACCTAATGTTTTATTAATAAATTCAAACCAGAGACTGAGACCACAAACTAATTAGGAAAGCATTTACTGAGCTAATAAATCGAGGGAGAAGTAGGACCATAGACTTGAAATATAATTCTTGCAGCTAGTGGAGTCACCCCTGATGGTCATTAGAAGGCAGGTATAAAGGGATTCAGCAATGGCTTCATCTTGCATAGCTAAAGTTTATGCCTTTTGGTAATTATTCATATATTTTACGATGTTGAAGAAAAATATATCTTGACCTTGTGACCTTATTTCAGTCGTCTAAGGAATAATACACAAAAAACGTCAGAGCAAAGGAACATAACATGCTAAAATAATAGCTTCTGGGTTTTAGGACTCAGAACTCTAACTTTAAAGGTCAATAACAATAAATCCATATGTTCCATGGTCAGCTCCATATTAGAATACATGATTGAGTGTGGATCCTTTATGTAAACAAAATTCAGAAAGTATGAAAACCACTGGTACTCTGCTTTCAGATCTGACAAATAATTAACACATTTCCTCTTTCTCTCAAGCCAGAATTTATTTTTTTCTTTTATGAAGACCTCAGTTTACTTCAGTTACATCAGGGAGCCATTCGAACAACCCGAGGTTACACATGACAGAGCAGGCCTGAGCTCTGGGAGGAGGAACGTAGTGGTGCAGGGCATGGTGTGAATGATCTATGTGTCTGTGTTCATGCACACGTAGCAGCTTGTTCTTCAGAGGTCTGTGTGTGTGATTATGTGTCCACACCATGTTCATACATAACCGTGCATGTATGTTGTGCGTGTGTGTATGTGCACATGCTGCCTAGTGTTTTCATGTGTGTGACTATGCGACTATGCAATGAATATGTATGCGTGTATTTGTATATGTATGTTTGTGTGTGGGTGTGTGCGTGTGTGCACAATATGAACGGCAGATTCTTCTGAGCTAGGAGTACAGATCTTATTTAATCTGCAGTTAACAGCTGTTTAAACAACCTCCATAAATGTTCAGTGCCTTATTGAATGGAGGGCTTTTTACCTTGTGTAAAAACAGGCCGCCAGGGGCCTCATGGGTCCCCCTGACTTGCATTTAATGTGTGTAAAAAGGCAGCCATTATCAGTCTCACAATGACACAATTCACTCCGCCTGTGCGTCTGCTGTCCCATTTGGTTTGTATCACGGTTCCGGTCCTACTGATGGATATCTCATTGTAAGACTTAATCAGGAGTTAATGTCATGAACTGTTGTGTTCACTTTTGGTTGAAGCTGTGTTTCCTTGAAAAATGCTTCATACAAAACATTCAACAGATTCAGAAGAATGGTTAGATTGGCAGGCAGGAAAATAACAGGTGGTTGTTCACAGTCACCACTGTTGTGTAAAATAAGAACTTTTTATTTTGGTTAGAGTCACATTTTATGAGAGAATGCATGGTGCAGAGCCCTCTGGCTCAAATAACATTAAAATGTCAAAAGTGATAACTGATTCATTCATTAATCTTCTACTGCTTATCCGGGGGGTGTGGGCCAATCCCAGCTCACACTGGGTGAGGGCACAGTACAGATTGCCAGTTCATCACAGGGCCATCACACAAAGACAGGCAGAGACCAACAACTACTCACACTCACACTCAGACGTACAGAAAATTTAGAGTCACCAGTTAACCCAAACATCATGTCTTTGAATGTTGGTAGGAAACCAGAATATCCGGAGGAAACCCATGCAGGCACGTTGAGAACACGCAAACACAACCTTCTTGTGAGGCAACAGCGCCAACCACAAAAGTGACAATAAATATGAAAATTAACTAGAAAATAGATCATTTCAGGATCAAATAACTCTCAAGTACATTTTTATTTACATCTTTTTTAATCAATTAAGCAAAATAATATGATGAGAGTGTTAGAGGATGTAACAACAAGCTGACACATAACATAAGTGACTAAAAGCACCTGTAGATAAATGTCACATGATGATTGTTTTTAGTTCACTTTATAATATCAACACTGAAACTTTTGCTAATTTGTATAATTCAAAAATCTATAACATTATTAGATTTTTTCCCTCATGAGCACCAATTTTGTTATACAGCTTTTGGGGACTAAAACAAATGTGTATTTTTATAAAAATTAGCAAGATTAGTTCAAAAGCATCTTTGCAAGAGGTGAAACTTAGCAAACTGTTGGCTGTAACTCATTAACTGTTTGGCCGGTCTTCATAAGCGATGGTGGATGAAAGTGGTTATTGTGGTTACAACATAAAGTTATTGTTGCTGTGAGTGAGATTCTGTGTTCGCATGAACATACTGAATTTGACCAATAACATTTATTTTGATTCTGATCTTGGAGCGAATTCTGAAATCATACGAACAACATATGAACAACAGTTGTATGTTGTCTAAGATCCCAAGATAACAGCTGACTCACGGAAAACATGCCAGTATGTGTGTTCTAAGAAGATCTAAACAGCTCCCATAATTTTACCTGGCTAGCGGCTGGCCACAAGCTGACCACAAGCTGACCACAAGGATGTAGTTTTACAAATTGTTGGTGTCTTGATGGTTCCAGCTTCCTCCTGGTTCAGGTTTCTTACGGTCATGCTTCAGTAGCTCCAGCTAAGGTAACAACAACCAAGGAAACTCCAGGTAAGATAATCGGTGCAAGGCGCCAGCTTCATGTTTAGCATACAAACGTGAAGACTGTGAAGAATCTTGAGCCACTACTTTCTTTGCTTTTCCGGATTCCATGTAAGGAAGCGCTTTATCTATTTTCAGCTTTGGAAAATTGAGTCAAACAATCACATACATAAAAGACTTAAAGGGATGTGTACTCATCTCTCAGGGATAAAAACCTTCAGATGGATGTCAAATTCATACATGCTCTCACACACACATAATTTATTTACTTTATTTACACTAGCTGCACCATTTTATGGGTCACAGTCATCATAACCCCTGATCTTTGGCTGTTTTATTTTGAAAGGAACCTAAAGGAACGTACCTAGAAAAAGAGAGTGGTTGTGTGTCATATGTTGACCAGTCTGTTTTAGGGGGAAGGACAGTGATTTACTGTTACTCTCAGCAGTGTTATAAACGCTGCACAACTCCTTAATGAGGCTCTGACATGCTGCATGTTTCCAACGTGTTTTCATTTGGCTCATTGGTGACGACTGCCTGATTGCTGCCCCCATTAAAGAGGGGCATTCCCACTGACACCAGCGTGCACCTTCAACCCTATGCACTCAGGCATTAAAAGCAATCAAGCCAGGGCGGTTATATTTATATATCACTGAAAGTTGAGAGCTGGGCCAAATCAAACTCCACACAATATCCATTGAAGCTGTATACACACTGGAATTTTGTTTAATATAGAAATGTTGGGGAAATTACGCACTAAGAAGCAGACCAAAGCCTGCCCATGCCAGTTAGAAGTATAGGTTATATATTTTATATTTGTGTGTGTTATGTGTAAATTAAAATCTTAAATAACATTTGAATTCTTTGCTAAGTTCACAAATGTCATCATATTGGCACATCAAAAGGTTATAGGTGGATTTGTCCACTTCATCTGCTTATATGTCAACTCTGTCAGGTTCCATGTCTGATGGAGTTAATGTATTTTTGCTCCAAAACATGTATTGTACACTGCTGCTACCTGTTTTTTCCTCAGTTGCTTGCTGTCTCAAAAATTCTTAAATTTAATTCACTATGGTTTATAATAACTGAGGTACAGTGTTGGTCCATGGTCCAGCATTGACCATCGGGATATTGACATTGTTCGTCTAAAATATCAAAGAGTTTCAAACTTACCAATCTATTTGTGCCTTCAGCAAAGCCAGGGGAATGAAAAAGCGTCAGGGTTAAAGCTGACGATGCCATTGCCCCATTTAATTAGGAAAAAAATTGACAGATTTGACAGGAACTGAGGACAATTACACATGCAGATGTTTATGGAAAATTCAGTTTGATGATTACTTTGTGCATTGTTTTCTTTTTAATGTGATGCATAGGTAGTCACAAATTTAGAGTTTTTTTAACATGAACCTTCTAAGTACAAACTATACATTTGAACAAAATTTACTAAAAAAAAAAAAAAAGCATAAAATGTATGCTAAAAATAACATAGGTGTGCACAGTTCCTTTCAATTTAACTTTGTATTTGTAAGTGTGTCAATCATGATGTATTTCTTGATTTGTGGTATCATTTAATAAATTACACTTCTCTATGTAGGAAATGTTTTGTCCAACTCTATGTAGACTTGTCATGTGTCTATATGAAGAGAAATTAGTTTCTGTCCATTGTAAAGAAGCCAGAACAATAATTATCTTATAACTCCAATAATGTCATGGCATGGCCTCACATTTTTGTGTTTCCAGCTGTTTCAAGGCTGTGGCCACATGACAACACTGACAATGATGTATCAGAGCAAGAGCAGCAGAAACAACATAAAACAAATCAAAGTAGGCTTTTGGCAAATGAAATAACAAAAGTACAAAGTGGTACAATACCGACTATTTGACTATTAAGGGACAATATACTGGGATCCTTTCACAATACAACATGCAGGGTTTGTGATCTTTTCACATTTCCATTTAGCCATTTTGTAGACCATCTACACAGTTACTTACAAGTGAGGGACATCAGTAGCCTTTCAAGCTTTTGCCAGTGATACATAAACATAGACTGGAGCAATGTATTTCACTCACCACTGCCATGTGTTGCACATGTGCATCTACGGATTTTCTTAATCCAAGGAAGTTGAAAAAAAAAAAAAAAATGCATAAAAAATTGTCCTTGTGAAAGCTTATGTTCCAGTCATTGACATAAAACATGCACCCATACATACAGTCCAAAGACCTTCCACACTGTTAGTCCAGCACAAAGGCAGGCAGTGACTGACAGCTGCCAGCACAACAACTGATACTCAATATCTGCACGCAACCAGTTGCAGCTGGACCACAGGGACGTAACAAGCAAGGCTGGGTCAGCTCCGACTTGTTCTATAAAACCGAGGAATCCAGCTCTGAGAACCACAGATCCCAGTGTGCCCCAGTTTCCCACTCCTGCGTGACCAAATCCCCTCTGTAGGTCTGTCGGGATCTGCCGTGCAGAGCAGCCAGTCTCAAGGATGCTGTCCAGACGCCATACGACACTCACACTGTGCTCACAGGACTGGATTACTCGTGAACCACCTGGATATCACAACATTACAATGAGCAAGTTTGGAAGTAGTTGATATTAAAATTCATTCTTTACGAAACTACATTTCCCTTAAAGCTGGACCTTTGAATTTTAACCTTCTACTACGTACAATCATTAGTTAGCATGTTATGCTTGGTATGAGCTCAAGAATATTTGTATATTGACTTGTGTTACGCCTGTTCATATTGAAGGTTTATTAAATATGCCGTTGTGTAAATTTGCTGTTTGCATCATAGCTTTTCTTTGCCTCCAACACCATGTGTTGTTAGTGTCTTAGTGTGTCTGTGTGTGTGTGTTGGGAGGGGGTTGGTGGCCAGGAGGAGTTGAATACTTGCAGGGACTAAGGTTCATGGAAAGCTAGAAGCTGGAAGCTGTTCAGCATCATCCTGGATCATGTTGTCAATGATATGCCTGAACCAGCCAATAATTACCCAACATCACAATGTTTCCCACCATAAATGATACACGTCATGATATCAAAATGTGTTTTCTTTCTTTATTTGCAGTTTTTATATTTCCGTTTGCTGCCAAGTCAATTTATTTATATGTGAGAAATGCTGATATTTTCTGTTTGTTTTTTTTTGTTTGTTTTTTTTTTTTGCATGACAATTTTCTAAATGTCTGACTTCCTGGTGATTTTCTTTGCTCTTTCTGTAGAGATGAGTAGATTAAGCTTGTGATGCCCTCAAAGGATTGAAAAAGACCATGAGAATAATTTGCAAAATAAAACAACATTAAAAACAAGATGTCGTTGAGCAATTTAACATCCCTGGTTAATGCATAAAAAATATTAATGTTGCCATGTTGTACTTGACAGGGCAAGCATTTCAGGTGATACATTGTTGCTAGACTTTTGCTTTAATTTTTTTTCAGATGAACATAGCTTTCAATATGCCTCATCACCAGATACTGATATTCCAAAGCTGTTTCAACAGAGTTAAATATGCTTCAACCACATTTTCAAACATAATCCCAACTTCTTAAAGACCAGGAGGCATAGTCTGTGTGTGTGTATCTCTGTATGTGCATGTGTGTGTGTGTGTGTGCCCAGGCATACGTGTAGGTGTATGCTTGTGAAATGCGTGAGTCTCCGTATGTGTGTTTGAAAACTTATACCTGCCTTTCCTCGGGGGGTAATTCACACTGCCATGACACATCCCTCTGAGGAGTTGCTGTATATTGAAAACTGAGATATGTGTTGCATTATGAGCAAAACACCAAACAATGCCTTTATAATTCACATGTTATTGATACTACAGAGGGACACAAAGAAACAACCCAAATAATCACATTATAGACGAAATAAGCTGGGCACTGTTTCACAACATAGATCTTTCCGGCCTTTCACACAATTGGAACAAAGATACTGAATCCTAACTGAAAACAAACAAACCAAAGAAACAAATAAACAAAACAAACAAAACAAAAAAAAAAGCCAACAACAACCAAAATGAATTTAAAATAAAACAAATATTTTCTTACTGCTGGGCATTTATCCAAACTATTACTTTTTTTAGTGCTTTGTTTTCTCCGTTACACCAACAACTCTGAAGGGCCTGATGGTAATTTCTAACCAAGCCCAAGGGTCCAAAAAGTGAAACTAGCCTGAGGCAGAAATGACTGGTAGAAAAACAATGCTGCGTTGCCCCAGTATCACCGACACAGAGCTAATAGACAGCAGGTGAAGGATGAAAAAGAGCAATGTCAACACTGCAACCAGAGCTCCCCTTTGGCAGGCCTCCAGACCTGCTTAGCTCTTCAAATCAAGTGGTACTTCACTGCTCTGCAACCTGTGCTAGCGGAGAGGGACCGCCGAAGGCGCATCAAGCTGCTTTAGGTCCGTCGCCTTATGTGGAATAGATTATTATATGTTGCCAATGGCATGCTGCATCAACGGCGGCACAGGTTTAAAGTGTTGGTTTGGGCTTTAGAAGTGTAGCCAAATTGCGCAACACTTCAAGAGTAAAAGGGCTTTTGACTGTTCCTGTGCAGAAAAGTTTGACTGAAAACTATTTGTCACAATCATCAGCTATATTAACATGTTTAACATGGTATTTCCACATGAAAGTAGACTTTTTTTTAACTGGGTCTGGAAGTTGATCTATGCTGATCCCTCATACACTGAAAGAGATGAGAGAACAGAGTAAGGAAGTTGGTCAGTGGGGGGAACCACAGACAGTCTTCGTCACATGTCTGAGCCTCTGTCAGACCAAGACTCAGATCAGGAGTCTGTTGACACCTAAATAGAGTATGTTAGTAGATGTTTCAGAAGAGTTTGTTAGCTTGTAACTGGCAGTGGCTGACACAGGGCTAGTGACAGTGTGGAGGCAAACGCTTGCTCTTTGTACTGACATAGTTTCAGGTTTATCTTTCACGCCATCTGTCCCCACACTTTGGACAGCTTTGGTTCTTTAGGTTAAAGGTTGTTGAATTTCCTGACTGTCTGAATTGATTTCTATGAGATTGTAATTGGTTCACTGCAGGTACAAGTTGGAAATTTACACCTTGAATTGGATTGCATTGAACCAATGACCAACCACACCATGACTAAGTATTAATCCTCAGTCCTTACTTTGCTCATCACATATTCTTGTATTACGTCATATCAAAATAATAATAATGGTCAAAACTTTTTATTTGGAGGTGGTCTTTATGATACAGCACTGCTGTGCTCTTCCCTTCAAGAATCCATTATCTTTTATTCTTTAATAACCGGTAGCATCAGTTGTATACTATGCTCATACCTATGATTATTACAGTTGTACAGTTGTACTCACATTAAATCCATCAGTGATATGGTCTAATCTATCAGTTTTAGCATTCCTATAATGTAATTATCTAACATCACATTTTATTTGATGTCCAACAAATGTGCACGTAGTGCTTGCATTCCACTAGGAGAACAGTGCAAAGGTATAGGCAAAAAACATACTGAAGGTTTCTTTGGCTTTGGACTAAATGCTAAAGTCAGTTGTAAACATGACACAATTGCATTTAAAGTTAAAAGTGAGGTGCTTGTAGACACAAACTGAAGCATGTTTGCTCCAGGCTGTGAGAATTTAGACAAAGATCTTAAAGCTGTCAAATCTTAGCAAATATTTGCAGTAATCCCAAGGAGAGGGACCGAAGGGAACTGACAAAAACACCAAGCAGGAGATTAACCTGAGTCCTGAGATCAGTTGTTGGCTTTACTATCACAAAAACACACACACAAAAATAGCATACAAGTGGAGTTGGTGCGCACACTAATTTGGTGCTTTGGTTGTTTGGGAAGAATACACCAAAGCCGCAAAAGCTACAACCAAAAATGTGTTTTTTGTCATTCTGAATGCCTGTCATACCAACACAAAACAAGCTTATCAATTTATCACTGAAGTAAAAAAAGTAGCACTTTTTACATTGCAAATAATGCTGTCTATATTTGAAGTGGTTGCTTAGCACTTACCAAGGAGGTGTATTTTGATGTTTGCAGATAACCCACATGTAAGCAATCCCACCGGTCAGTACAGACAGAACCAATGAACCTGGCTCGAGAGACAGATTGAAACAATAGTGGTATACCAGTAGACATTAATGATTCATGAGAAAGAAAATGGGAGCAAAATAATAGTAAATTAAGGTGTCACTCTTGTCCTTTGTTGGACTTCCCTCATACCCTTCCATCACCTTGCGATCAGCTTACAGCGACCAACCATGAGCCCAATTGGAAGATATATTTATGTGTTTGACTGGCTTTTCCATCTCATTCTTTACCTATTTAATGTTAATTGCAATGTTTTATACTCACCCTGATTAGGGCCACAAGCTGCAACTCGAATAAGTTATTTTGTTTACTGTAAGCATTGCTTGTGTTTCAACCTCCCTTGTGAAATGGTCAAGGTCAGGGCGATCATTTTAATGTTGTTGGATAATGGTCAAAGATTTTTAAAACATCTGTGGCCCCAGGTGAAGATTTTGGACCAGGTCATAAGGACCAAAGTGTTGACTTAAAGCAAACGCATCAGCCCACAAACATCATAATCCCCGTGGCCAACCACCAGCAGTATCATATTCACTTTCTAGAAAATTACACGAGCTCTGAAATGCACTGATGGGGCACATCAGGTATTTGACCTTCTTTGTGAGGACACTCTTCGCAACTATTACCACCCATTGAACTTTTTTCATTGCTAGGGTGTGAGTGCCCTCAATTTAAGGACAGCAGCAGTATCACCATCATCATTAATGAAAACACACAGGGACATGTGAACTGATGTTCATAGGGACAGTTTTTAACTTCAGCTTGGCAGACAAAATCCAGAAAAACAATTCATCTGCACTCGAGTTACAATGTGTCCCTGTGCTCTCTAATCCATGTGTTTGTCTGGAACATGTCCTGCTTCATAAAGTAGACTATTAAACACAATCAATCTACTTTGCTGAGAAACCAGGCATAGTGGTAGTAGGTGGAGGCTGAAAGTAAAAAAGCAAAACAGTTGGTAAAAAAAAGATAAGTGTACACAAGAAACACAGCTTAGTGAGACAGATTCCACCCATTCATCTCTTAGCCTGTATTTTCAGAGTTAACAAATCCTCTGTCCACACTGAGTGACATCATGTAGGGTCACACTGTAGTTTGATTCATGCGGATTATTGGATGGGGGTTGGCTGTGTATATGTGTGTGTGGGGAGGCTTCTGTTTGTGTGGGAAAAATTTAATGGTATAATACTGACTGATGTCATTATGAGTAGAGAGTTTAGAGCAGAGATCATGGCGTCTAGACTGGTAGTGCTATAATGGGATTCAGTCAGATTACTGTGATTACACTTGTAGTTGTAATACAGGGCAGCTCTCTGGGCAGCCAGGAGGCCTTGGTTCCATTCACGAATGTGCCAGGTTAAATTTTTCAGTGGCTCAGTTGCAACAGGCAGGGAGAATTCTGCACTTTCTATTCTAAAAGAAATGACCATTCCATGCTATGTAATCTTATAGGCAAACTTGGATATAAGCAACACCTTGGTCCCCAGGAAAATAGCTTACGGATCAATGCAGAAAATAAAGTCTCTGACTAAGAAACTTGTCAACATCACCCCAAAAATTATTTATTCATTTATTTATTAATTATTAATGTGCCACATGCTCGGGTTTCTTCTGGCACAGTACACTCACTCAGGCCAGGCCCATATCCAGTATGATGGTCAGACGTCATTTCCACATCCAGACTAAATCTGGAAAACGTACAGAAAATCTCCCGGCTGTCATCCAACCCAGGAAGATAATATGCAGTCTTTTAGTCTTGCAGCTAAGCATTTTACTATTTTGGTATGTCTATCACCATTGCAAGCCTTCCCTGGAAACTAGTTTATAAATCTTTATTGATTGAAATGTCCTATTGTGAGGCTGCGAGGGCATTGCTACACCGCAGTGAGTCCAGGGGTACACAAAGGACAGATAGAATCACGAGTGAGAAATGGCAGCACAGAAGAAGCGCAAAATAGCAAGTGTAGAAGATTTCAAACATGGAGGGAAAATGAATATTTCGTCAAAGAAATCAACAGAAAGTGCATCTGTTTGATTTTCAATGAAGATGTTGCTGTGATGAAAGAGTATAATGTCCGTCGGCACTATGAGACCAAACATCAGAGCTACACATCGTACACCGGTGCCAAACGAACACAGAAAGTCAAGCAAATGGCAGCTAACCTGCAAGCTGAACAACTGTTTTTTGTTTTTTTTTTTGCTTGCTAACAAAATACAAGAAAACGCCACAACAGCAAGCTAAACTTGTGCAGTGCCTCATCAAAGTCACAGAAATAATGTGCCCAGAAAAAGTGCAGAATTTCAACAACGTGAGCTTATCCAGAAATACAGTGGTGCTGAGAATCAAGGAATTGTCAGCTAACTTGGAACTCCAGCTGAGAGATAAAGCATGCGTCAATATGTCACCTCTAGTTTGTGGCCCAGCCCTTTGTTTATTTTTCTGTATTTGGGCCTCACAAAAAAAACTTTGGACACCCTTGTCCTGAAGGGTATTGTGCTGGCATTTTGACTCATCTGCACTTCGACTATTGCCTCATGCTTTCACACACAAGCATTTTCAATTCCAAAACTGTAAAAATTCTGAAGTTAATTCAGAAAAAAATAAATTAAAATAATCATCAGTAACATCCCTCAGGATGCTATATATGACAAAAGGAAAGTGAGGACGTACTTCCTGGGTTTGTGTGGAGTAGTTATCTGTAGTCTGTGTTTCAACTGCAGCAGATCAGAATTTGTGCCCTCCCAGAGAAGTCCAGTCCAGAGCACCAGCATGAATGCTTCAGGATGAGCTGCTTGGTACAGGGTCAACAGGTGTTATAGCCACCTTTTAGTGGCCCACAGACAAAAGCCATTTACACACAGACATGCACATACATGTTCACACGGAAACACACACACACACACACAACACTTAGATGAGCGACTTAAAGTGAATCCTGCCAAGGGAAGTTATAAAGGTTCTTAAGGGCTCGCTTCCTGCATGTGGACAGGACAATTGTCTGCCACTGCTGAGACCAGATAAACAGGGTTAAGATAGTCCAGACAGTCACCTAGGGAATAACATGAAGTCCCAGACAGTGTCCCAGTCCAGGTGAACTCATCTTAGACATGTCTATGGCCTACATGTCATGTTATGGTCTGGGACCTGTTTACTAGGTTTCCACAGCTGCCCCTACACTTTGGCCTCATGTTTTAAAGGAAATAATATGCCTTTGCTTTCTGAAACAACTGCTTCAGGATCATGAAAGAGCTTTTGTCCCCAGTTTTTGTCCTTAAAATACCTGGCGATACACAACACATTATATGGGGGATTAGGTAATGTGATAGCAGGCTTGTGTCTGCTCTGTGGATAAGTATCAGATACCAATGGGGACTGCTTCAGTCACTGCAGGCTGATCTCGCTTAGCCATCAATCACAGATGTTTTTTTACCAACATTCCTTAAATGTGTATGTTTCTGAAATAATAGTCCATCTAATAGAGACAGAAACTCTTCATATAATGGATGTTGAGTGATATCGAACGTGGTCACCTGAGACTCTGAAAGTTTAGTGCACTCTTGAAGCAAATGCTGTTTCTTTCTCATTCTGAGAGAAAAGATGTTTTCACAGCAGGTCTGAGAGTGTCAACAATGCAAAGGCTGATGTCTTTCATCATCACCCACATGTCTGGGATCATCATCATCTTGTGAGCTTGTCTAATGATATTTGAATCCACCATTACTGAATCGCTGAAGTGAGAAACACCAACAAAAGAAGAAACAGCAGGGAAACCCCCACACTTTTGACCTTTCCCCCCCATATGTGATGCCACAATAATGTGGCACACACGAAAGCCTTATTTCAGTTCCTAACCCCCATCGCCCCCACAATCTTTGGTAACATTTAACTGTAGCCATTCCAGAAACCAACCAAAGAACAGAGCAAGTGGTTCCCCTGGAGACCACAAAACCCAGACTTCAGAGCAAAATGGGACCTTGTCTGTCTTAGCGTTTGAGGTTCTCAGATAGAGCCCGGTCAAATCCCTCAAGTGAGAGAAAGCATTCAGCTGAACAGTCATGGAGATTACTGGGGAATATACCACAGGGTGATGAAAAAGAAAACGGAGAGATGACAGCATGTCAAAAAAAAGTGGTCTTGACCTCATATGTCTGCATAATGTTTCAGTAACACCATTGGGACAGGTGTCTAAAAGATAAAACAATGCTTCGCTGCTGAACTCCAGATCATGTAATAAAGAAGAGCTGGAGTCAGTGGTGGAAAGTAACTCAGGGACTTCACTAATGTACAATTGTACGATTGTACTCAATTTTTTGTACATTTATTTGGCATAGGTAAATAATTTCAGCTACATTTACATAACTGTGGTTTGCATAATAAACAACATCTGCACCAGCTACAACACAATAATGCTTCAGACTTAAAATAAAATAAACAGTTAAATTGTGAGACATTGTCTCTGAGGCAGGATGTTTAGCATTTTCTTTTGATCCTTGATTCTTTTTGTAATGATGCTTTCATAATTTTGATGTGCCATGGAGCATTCCATTTTACTTAAGTAAACTGTAAGGTAGTTTAAAGGTAGCTTTAAAAATTAGTTACACCTCAAGTATTGAGATTTGACGTTTCTGTCATTTCAAACAGAATCTATTTAGGTATTTCGGCCTAGGATTTTACCAAATGATCAATTTAAAGACATAAACTTTGATCCATGAAAATTTTCTCTATTTATAAAGGGGCTCTTTATAAGTTCTCTGCCATCTTTGTGAGGGCAGGTGGTGGGGACAAGAGTCTTGGCCATCTTCCATTTTTAATAAAGGAGATAATAATGTGCCCTGTGAGCAGCACCACATCTTCAGGACAGACTGGTGGCTACACTGAGATGCTATTAGACATGACTAGATCAGTGCTTGCTGTTAGCGTGCTACCCCCCAGTAAAAAAGGTCAATGGAGACCAGCTACCCAGTCCCTACTCCTTGCTACCCGTGGAGACAGCCCTTGATTATTGAAGGAATTAATTTTGATGCCTAACTATTAATGCTTTGTCCACACCGCCAAGTATTAATGCTAACATTAGCCATGTGGAGGCATACTTACTATTTGCACATACAGTTCCTTTGAAAAGGACAGCACAGTGGCATAGTGGTTAGTGGTGTTGCCCCACAATAAGAAGGTTGCGGGTTTCGTTCACAGGCCTGCAACCTTTCTGTGCAGAATTTGCATGTTCTCTGTCCTTAGTTTGGTTTCCTCCAGGTACTCCGGTTTCCTGCCACCATCCAAAGACATGCGTGTTGAGGTTAAATGGTGACTCTGAACTGTCCGTAGGTCTGAGTGTGAGTATAAGTGATTGTTGGTCTCTGTCTCTGTATGTTGGCACTGTGACGGATTGGTGACCTGTCCAGGGTGTACCCTGCCTTCACCCAAGTGAGCTGGGATTGACTCCAGCACCCCAGTAACTCGGAAAGTGATAACCGATAGATGAATGAATTAATAAATTAGTTCCTTTGAAAAGAACGAATGTTGAGAAACCTGTTGCTAAATTAGATCTCCGTTATGAGGAACTCTTGACATTTGATAGACTAAATATTGGAATCGAATATTGAAATATTGAAATTGCCAGTTAGAGTGGCAAAAAAGCCTTTACAGTCACAGGGTAAATCAAAAACTGAAAGGGTTGCAGATAGGAGCACTGAGAGCAGGAGACAGGGGCGAGAGATGGGGAGATGAGGGAGAGTTTATTCCTTTCCCGTCATCTGCTGTCCTTTTACACTCTGAGGCACAAACCAAAGATATCTATCTAGATCTGGCCTGCATATTTTGGCCTGATCCCTCCCTGGGGTTCCTCAAACTGCTCCTCAGTGTTTGGGCAAGCTTGAAAGAGAGCTGATAGTATTCAAAGTACCATGACAAGAGAGTGACGCACACACTCGCTGAGATTTATCTCGACATCGGCAGCTGGGAGCAAAGCTTCACTGCATGCCCGTCATCTCACATTTCTTTAGCAGCAGTCCTGGATGCAAAATAGCCCATGAAAGGTGCTTTATAAGTCAATTACTGGATGATTTATGAGACAGTGAAGTAAAACAGCTAGCCATGTTGTCCAGAAGAGATGCATTAAAGGTGTATCTCTGTATTCGAGTCTTACAGAAAGCCTGGAAGACCAATTGACTGATAAGTTAAGCATGTTAATGTGGCAAAATGGTTGGTCTAATTTCAAACAGACTGTTCTCTAGTTCAAGAACAGAATGTTACAATTAAGACCCAACCAGGGTGCTTTCCTGCATTACTGTCAACAACACCCACAGCAAAACTCACAACCTCAGAAAAAAGCGGATGTTGTGAAAATGGCCAAAGGTTAAAATGTGTGTCTTTTTTTTCCCTGTCATATCAGCTCCAGAGATCACAGGAGATTGCTTTGGAGGTTTCTGAGAGACTTGGCAGATCATCACTCTAACTGCTGTGAACGTGTTTTTTTTGACATCCTGCTTTTAAGTTCAGTAACCATTCATCTGTGTCTCAGATATATCAGTAATCTCACAAAAACATACGCAATCATTGTAAATATAGACTCTAAGAGAAGAGTGTGCTGCAGTTTTAGGAGGATGTGTGTCTGTTTGTGCGTGCTCTGCCATCCAAAATGAATGTGTTCAGATGCATGTTTGGCTGTATCCCTGGGGTTGTAGCGGAAAGGATCAGATATTTCAGATATCATTATCTCTCGTTTCATGGAGGTCATTTTGCGTTTCATCTCTTTGTGGTTGTTTGGCCTGTCTGTTATTGTTTTGTGTTCACTCTCAGTAATTTTGTGTCATTTTACTTAATTTTATTTTGTTGTGACTGCTTTTACTTTATATTATTTTTTACTGTTTTGTGTTGACACAAATTCTGTTGTGTCTGGTTGGGGCTGCTTTGAGTTGGGTTGTGTCTGTCTGTCTGTCTATCTGAGGGATTTTTCTGATCCACCATCTGACTATCATTTGTGTTGACCAATACTGTAACTTTAAGGTTGGCAGTACTCAACACAATGATGCAGAGGAAACTTTCAGTAGATTCCAGCAAAGTAATACCGGCTGGTTTTTCAGCCTTGGGGCAAAATATAATGAGAGTAGCCTGCTGTGTGCAACAGGGTACAAACCCACCCATTTATAGCTTTCATGGCTCATTGTAGCCCAGGATCTCCTTACAGGGTAACCCAGTCTGGTGATTCACACACCTTTCATTAGCAAAGACAGAAAAAGTGCTGAGGGGGTAGTATCAAATTACTCAATTTGTACCACTCTGATATACCTATAGTAGATCTGTAGCATATTGTCTATGGGAATAATGTATGTGTCTCTAACAGCAATGGCCCCAGTTTGGATTCCATCTTAGTTGTCATCCCACCTCTTTCTCTCTCTCTTTCTTCATCTGATGGAATGTGGTGTCTTTACTCATTGGTCCAAAGTCTGATCTGTAAGAAACAGAGAGAGCAGGACGTCTGTAGCTGTCTTGAGGGGGAAAAAGCACCACAATGATAAAGCAAAGAGGAAGTTAAAATATTTTCCATTCGTTGTTCAAGGCTGGGGCATAGTGGTTAGCGCTGTAGCCCCACAATAAGAAGGTCGCAGGTTCAGTTCCTGGGCCTGGAGCCTTTCTGTGTGGAGTTTGCATGTTCTCCCTGTGCCTGTGTGGGTTTTCTCCCAACATCCAAAGACATAAATTTTGGGGTAATTAGTGACTCTAAATTGTCCGTAGGTGTGAGTGTGAGTGGTTGTTGGTCTCAGTCTGTCTCTGTGTGTCCAGGGTGTACCCCCACTCACCCAGTGTGAGCTGGATTGGCTCCAATAACCCCAGCGACCCAGAAACAGATAATCAGTCGAAGATGAATAAATGAATGAATGTTTAAAGTTGCTATGACCACCAAAAAAGGAAAAAAAAGATCACTGATACCTCCTAGTGTTTTTCACAGGTAATGCGGCTGATGCTTGCACAGAAATCTGAGAGAGCTCACAGTAAAAGCACATTTATTACTTCTATAAAATAAAGCACTGGCTCCAGCTGTAAACCTTTCTTTAATCTGTGATTTTGTTACAGTTACAGCAGAGGAAACATTTTTTTTTACTGGATCATTTGGGAACATCACAGAACTCCTTCTCTGGTTCCCCCAAAGAGAGGGACTGTTAATGTGTGATTAGTGGTCCAGGGTGCGTTGACGTTTGACGCTCTTGCATGGGCTGCCGTGACTGAGCCAGACTGGACTGTGAGTCAGAAAGAGACAAGGCACTTGCGGCTTGCTTTAATGCCAGCTCACGCAGAAAATTGGGACCGTTGTTGTGAAGTCTCGCTGCAGACGATTTCTGGATCCACTGCAATCTGTGGTCAACAAGTCTGAGCTTCATGTGACCAGTGCAGCATTCTCATGGTCATCAGGAGGGGGAAGCTGAAAGAAAGTCATCACAGAGAAAAGCAGCCGTTTAATTCTTCCTGTAAAGAGGCCTAAAAGGGGGTCAGCTCTGGATCTGGAGCCTTAAAACTTTTTCCCACCTGCTGTTTTCTCAAAATCTCAGCACTGACAAGATCTTAGCCAAATCTTCCAGTGAAGCCAGAAAAATGCCTGGACCGGATGTTCTACCCTGGGTCCTTTGAGGTTGAACGTGAGTCACTGAAACACCCTCCCCCCCACCCTCCTCCCGGTCCCTTCCCATGGCTTTGAAGTGGTGGCAGATTGTGCACAAACAACATAAACCTCCCTGCAACAAACGCAGTGATTTACCACCCAAAGGCAAGGAAATGGCCACTAAGACAATTCTATTCAGTTTATAGGGCTATTTTGCAGTTTTCGTACCTCCGGACGGATGCTCTTTTGTGATGGCCACTTTGAGAGTGCTAATAATGAGGATTCCCAAAGTGGAGCCTGCAGAACAAATGTGTGGCCAGGCACCTATCTGAGGCTTACAAGCTGAGGACAACTTTGTCCCACTCTAACTGCTATGGTCAAGACATTCAACAAGCAAATGTTGTTGTGGTTTAGAGGCCGAGTGACAAAGCACCTGTGATCCAGCTTGAACTCTGTAGACTGTAATGGTTGTAGTTGTATAGTTAGAATGGATTTTGTGTGGTTTCACGGTTTCACATTTTATTCTCATCTCACAAATCAGAAATCTTTTATTAGCTTAATTCTTAATTGATGCTGTTCCTGCTCTCTCGTTCTTCTTTCACCCCTGTTCAAGCTGATGACTATCTACTTCCTTGTCATCAGGCTGCTTGTGGTTGAATTGTTGGCATTCTCTAAGCAAGCACCACAAGCCACAAGCACTTGAGCATCCGTAGTTTGGTGCGATTTAAATTGAAGTTAGCAGAGTTTGCTGTTGCCTCTTCCACTGTGGCCCACACATTTTCAAGGTACCTGGCAGGAAAGTGTTTATTGTGTACTGGAGAACTCGTCACAGTTCTTCAGTTGATGCAGCTGTGTCAGTTGCCTTTGTCTTAGCCTGAATCCATTATGTTGATACTGGGGCTCTGTGGGGACCAGACCATCTGCTACAGGACTTTTTCTTCCACATGGTCTCTGAAGATAATTCTTTATGACTGGCCCTGTGTTTATCCAGTCACTGTCCAGTTTCAGAAGGAATTTAGCACTGATCACATTGTTCCCTGAAGGCATTGTTTGATAGGTAATAAGCTGAAGCATGGAAAGTTTGATTTCAGTAATAGTGTGATGCAGACATGAGTCGCACATTTTTATTCATAGAAAAGGTAAATCCATGTTAAATTTACATTACCTGTATTCATATGTCAGTGCTGGAGAGGCCTTGGTGTTAGTATTAAATGAAACATCTATTAAATAAGTGCATGAGATGAGATTAGAAAGTCCAAAAAACAGTGCCATAAAAGTGGCAGTTAGTCATGTTAGGATTTTTGGGTGACAACAGTTTTCAGGTGCTCCCTGAAGACAGAGGGAGAGCCTGCTCTGCTGAGCCCTGCTCTGAGAGGATTTTAAAGCTAGTTCCTCAATCCTGAACCACAGACCAAAAAAGTGTGAAGTAAGATGATGGTTGTTGACAGGGATGGTGAGCCCAGACTACATTTTTTTGGATGAAACACAGTGGAAGAAGACACACTGAAGGAGCATAGAGCGTATTGACTGAGTTAAAGTAAAACATTAGCAACTTGAACTTGATTCAGGTAAATGTGGATAGTCAGTGTAGGTCCATAAGTAGCAGGGCTTTGTTTGATTGAAGATCAGATTAAACTTTTGGCGCAACAGAAATATTTATGTATCCTTTCTCTGGACCGAGCCCCTTAACATTTCTGTAGTTCTCTTGCTGTTCTGTTGCTTTGATTTTATCATAGAGCTGCAACATAACAAAATGTGAAAAAGGGGGAAAGGATCTGAAGACTTTCTGATACACTATCATGTGGATTGTGTTTATCTGTACAGCATCTAAGCAACTCGCTTTAAGTGAGACCTGACAGTAAAATGCATGCATTGTTGGGCAAAATATACATTACTCTGTAATCTGAAGTCAAATGCCTTGCTGTTAAAGTGCTATTACATTAGATAGTTTGTTAATATTGTGGGTAATATATCTTTGTTTCAGTTCAGGTCATGTCAGCGGAAAATACTTCAAGTGTCCTTTAAGGATTGGGGTTGAAATTGGTTTGATGGACCCCTTAATAGCTGGAGTGTGTATGCAATGACCACTAGAGAGCAGCATTCTCTAACTTATTTGGTGAATGGGCTCTCTTTTCAACTGAAGAGGTCAGTTGCAGGGGACTGATAGTCATAGCAATTATGGAAGTGGAATTCCTCAACGGCCCCAGAAACTGAGGGGCTACAGCACACTTTTTTTTTTCTTATTTACTTTTTACTATTTACTAAGTAGTACAACAAGAGAAGTAGGATTTGTGTCAACAATCTGATGGCAGGTCAGAAGAGAATAACAGAAGCAGATTACAGCAGTGGTATAACACACCATATATACACCACACATACATACATGTTCGGACGGCTTCCCATTGGTGGGCACTACAGAGCTCTGTTCGCCAAAACCACCAGACTTAAAAACAGTTTCTTCTTCCAAACTGTCCCCCAGATCTCCCCATAAGACCAACTGACAAGCTCATGAACATTTGCACAAAGCTGCACTATGGTACAATATTCCACTGCAAATATTTATAGTATTTCTCATTTCAATGTGTATATGTATTTATAAATATATTTCCTTTTTATATTTATCTTTTGTTTCTGCCTTTCCCTTGTCCAAATTTGAAAGACTGGAGTCAAATTCCTAGTATGTTAACACATGCCATTCCATAAAACAATTTCTCATTCTAATATACTGTACTATAGCAGTGCATGGCATTGTGAAATAAAATAATCACAGAGATTAATCACAGAGTAATAATGGACAGATCCAGAAGACATGACATTTAAAAATTACATGACTTATCAATGACTTCCCTTAAATCACTTCTTTAAATGCATTTTTGTTTTTAATTCATTTTTATTTTCGAATTTTATTGCATTCAATGGGAAATTTATATTTTCAATCTCCTCTCTGTAAATCCCCTTCATTTATGTCCTGTTATGATACTTCTGTCAAGGTCTATTGTAAACCAGTGCTTTTTCAGTGCTTTTCATTTCCAGTGAAATCGTTAACATCCTATTTTTTATGTTCTTTTTGTTTTTGACTAAAGCTCTTGTCTACTCATGTTAAAACCAAGTGTTTTACATATGTGACAAAGGTGAAGCTGAGCCCTGAGAAAACACTGCAGCGCTGTTAAAGGCACAGAAAGTGGTTGAATAGATTTTCAGGGGCTCACAAATGGGCAGATAAGAGGGCAAAGTTGTTACTGTGCTCCAGCAGAGGGCTGCCTCACTTACCTCACTAACCCCATCATCTCTACGAAGACATGAGTGAGGTCGCTCTGACTTATCAAGGACAGAGGCAGCTGTATGTTACACTGATTGTAAAGACACTCTGAGGAAGGTACGTGATTTGAGGCTGAAAGAAAACATCACTTACCACAGGCAAAGATTTGTCTTCCAGAACAACTATTTGTATCAAACCCATAAGAACAAAAAAATTTTCTTTATTGCACATTGCAGTTGTAGTGGGAAACTATGTAATCGATATTTGTGGTACATTAAATAAATTTTAAGTTCTGTGTTTTTAGAAATATCTAATTTTTAGGGAGGAAGACCAGGTTAAAACCATTCATGAATTAGCAAGTTGTTAAAGATACCATGCAGACCGAAGGTAGGCCTTCATGTGGTCTTTGATTACAAGTCAAGTCTATATTCTATATCAATATAGAGACAGTATCAAAGGTCTCGGTCCACTGAGAAATGCTCACAGTCTTTATTCAGAGAATAAGCCTTAAAACCAGCTGTCAGGACTTCTGAAACTTTGCGGTGTCACAGCAATGCAGTGACTGGCTTGAGCCACGCACAGCAAACTTGAAACCTCCATCTTACCCCTCACAAGATTTGGTTTCTTTGAGTGTTTATCGAAAAGCTGATGTATACATATATTTTTTTTGTAAATCTTCCGAAAAAAGCCATCCAATCATAAGAGAGGCTCTGATACCATCTTTTTGATTGGTTTTTGGTCCTTAAAAAGCACAAATATATGCTCTTATGAATGTCAAAACTTCAAAATAAAGAATTCATCATAGTAACATGGCTCAAAGAAATATATATAATAAAGATAAAAAAATACTTAAACTCACTCACTAACACATCAGTCAAAACCATGTAAAAATATATTTTTTTGATCTACATTTATTTCCCCTGGAAACATTGGGGTAAATAATGTGGCTTCAGATTTTATCACAGAGGAATGCATCAAGTAATGATGAAACCATAATCTTATTATCATCTCAAACTTCTCTTATCCTCACCTGCTCATCTTCATTATTTACTTTCCTCTCCTCCCTCTTTGATTTTTCATCCATCAGCTTTTATTGTTGCTAGTTTGTGGTAAAATTCCTCTATTCCAATCAGAAAAGGCCAACTGGCTCATTAAAATTCCTGTTTGCAAGACCACAGTAGCATGGGAGAGAAGGCCAGTGAGTCCTACATTGGCATTCACCCTCCTTTTGAGGCTGCTTACAGGCCCAGAGGCACAGGGGGCCACGGGGTCAGCTCCTGTGCATAGGCTGCCGTTGAGAGTGGGCACTGAGGCATGATGCAGCCGCAGAGAGAGACAAGAGGTAGCGGCACCTCAAGTAATCATGCTCTGACGATCCCTCTGTGACTCAGGGTGTCTTCATTGTTATCCACCTTATTCACGGAGTTTGAAGTTCATTCTCTAAAGAGGCAGTAATCAAAAACTTTTTTATTTCCGCATTTGAGTCACCTTCTCTCACATTACTCAGGTCATTCAGAGATATTAAACGGCCGCACAAAGTCTCTGTGTTTATTTGAATGAGGTTCAAGTATATCCAGACACAATCAAACACACACACACACATGCACCCATGAATGAGTAACTAGTGGAGAATGAACGAATGAGCAGGAGGGAAGACTACATCAAGGGAGGCCCCTTCATCATGATGGCCTGAGCTTCATTTTCCAGGTACCTTGAATGGAAAAAAAATATTTACCTACTCTTCTGTACATGTCCACAGCATGTGGATGGTGCATTCTTTTTTCATTTCATTTGGAATGATTTTTCACCACATGTGACAGAGGAACATAATTCTACATAATTCTATAAGCTTTTCTTTTTACACAAGGCTTTGGCAGTTATGAAAACGAAAGTAAATAAAAGATTAAACAGTGCAGCACAGTGGAATGGTGGTTACAGCTGTTGCCTCAGCAAGAAGGTCATGGACTTAACTTCTGGGGTTGTGGCCTTTCTGTTTTGCATGTTCCCCCTGTGCCTGTATAGGTTTCATCCAGGTACTCTGGTTTCCTCCCACAGTCCGAAGACATGCATGGCTAGGCTGATTTGTGACTTCAAGTTGCCTTTAGGTGTGAGTGTGAGTGATTGTTTGTCTATCAAATCAAATCAAATGTATTTATGTAGCTCCAAATCATAACAAAGTTACACCAATGCACTTTACACATAGAGCAGGTCTAGACCAAACTCTTTATGGAGGTACTGAAGAGACCCAACAGATCCCTCCAAGAGCAAGCACTAAGTGACAATGGCAAAAATGTCCTTCATGAGGCAGAAACCTTGGGCAGAACCAGGCTGAAGGAGGAGAGCCATCTGCCTCAACTGGAGAAGCAGAGGCAGTGAGGGCGATACAGTGAGGGCGAGCGTGAAGTAGAGCAGGAGGGGTCTCAGTAGAGGGATGGAAAGAGAAAAGAACAGGAGGAGAGAAGACGCCATGGAAAGTACAAACAAAATATGCAGTCATTGCAACCTGGTAGTTCTAAATGTATACTAGTAAGTAAGTAAAAAAGTCGCAGGTCATCCAGGTCTTCATGTCTGTAAGACATGCCTGAAGTCTGATTTGCTGATTAGTTTCATTCAGCTTTGCTGATCAGTATAACTGAGTATCATCTGCATAACTGTGATAATTGATGCTGTGCTTCCAGATAATATTTTCTAAGAGAAAGGTCCAAGTACAGAACCCTGTGGAACTCCATAATTAACTAAAGTCATTGTTAACATGAACAAACTGATATCTGTCAAACAAAGATAATTGAAACTAGTTTAGTTTGGCTCCTTTGACCCTTATTTCATGTTTTAACTTTTGTAACAGATCTTAGTGCTACATTTGACACCACTGACCATAATATTCTAACAGGATAGGTATGGAGGCCAACCCTTCTGAGGGCATTATAATGTTGTTGGTAACTTTTACCAGTGCTGTTTCTGTGCTATGATGCACTCTAAAACCTGACTGAAACTCTTATAGCAAGCCATTCCTATGCATATGGTCATGTAATTTGCTTGCAACTGCTTTTTCAAGAATTATGGAAATGAAAAGTAGGTTAGACGTGGGTCTATAATTAGTCAAAACATTCATTCATCTAACCCTAACCCTCACCCAACTCCAAAGCAAACATTCTTGTTGTTTGACAACAGCTCTAATCACTATGCCACTATGCTACATAGCCAACACATCGGGATCAAAATTATGTCTTTTGAGGAAAGGTTAACAGATATCATAAAAGGCTGTTATTAATTGTGAGTAAAATCTGTGTTCTGATTGTTATGATTTTATGAGTAAAAGAGCCCATAAAATCATTGCTGCTAAGAGCTACAGGAATCGATGGTTCCACTGAGCTCTGACTCTGTCAGCCTGAATACAGTCCTGAAGAGAGACCTGGGATCGTTCTCGTTTTGTTCAATCAACGCTGAATAGTAGGAGCTTCTCCTCCTCTGTTTTATTACTTCCTTTTCCACTGAGCCACAGAATTAAGATTTGAGTAGTTGTTTGTCTCAGTCTGTCTCTGTGTGTTGGCCCTGTGATGGACTGGTGACCTGTCCAGGGTGTACCCCGCCTCTCGCCCGCAACATTGGCTGGGATTGGCTCCAGCACCCCCGTGACCGAGAAACGGAAAAGCAGTAGAAGATGGATGGATGGATGTTAGCGCCAGATCAACAGTGTGATTGAAACAGTGAGTAAGTTCATTCTCAAACTGGGAAAAGCCAAGTGAGTCCAGTGATGACTTAAATGCAGAACTAATGCTGTCACTGACATCTAGATGAATATTGAAATAAACCACTATAATGATTTTATCAGTACTAAGTATTATTTCTGATACGAACTTGGAGAACTCTGATAAAAACCCTGCATAAGGACCAGGTACAATATACTATAACTGGCAGAACAGTTTTTTTTTTTTTTACAAAACCATACTATGATCAGAGGTCAGATCATTGACTAACAAGTATTTGGATGATAGTGATCTAATATTCAATACTCCACATTTCATTTTTGTAATATTTAGATTAAACTGCAGCTCTGCCTCCTGGTCTATGTAGGTCTCTATGTGTCGGCCCTGCGATAGAATGGCGACCTTTCCAGGGTGTACCCTGCGTTGGCTGGGACTGGCTCCAACGCCCAGCATGACCAAACAGATAAGCAGTAAAAAATGAGTGAGAGATTGAGCAGATTAAATAATGTTTTACTTATTTTTTATTGTCATTAAATTACACAAATATATATATCAGCCCTCAAAGAGTGCATTCATACAGACCCCAAACCCACCCACCACTCTATCATCTCGTCCACATATACAAAAGAAACTAAATAAATAAATAAACTTTACAATAAGAGAAATTAAATGAAAACAGAAATTAAAAAAAAAAAAAAACATTAACAACAAATGTTAGTGTTAATACATGAGTCGTGACATATTAAGTAGATTTATGAATCAGATTGTTCCAACTGAAAGTACGTGGTAATAATAATGGTTGCCAAAGGTCATAAAATAGGTGACCTCGGTTGTATCTTTCCAGTGTTATATTTTCCAAAGGAAGAAATTGTGATATAGAGTTCAAAAACATGTCAAAAGTTAGCAAAACTTCACTTTTCTGTAAGAGGAGTATACACTTTTTTTGCAAAATAGGTTATAAAAATCAACAGTCTACTTTTCTTCAAGTCTAAATGCCAGTCAACTATATCATTCAATAAATAAACACATGGAGATAATACAAATTCTAGTTTTAAAACTTATTTTGTAAATGAATGAATTATATTCCAGAATTGAATTTGTTGCATTGCCAAAACATATGAAAGAATGTTGCCTCTTTTATTTTGGATCTTGGGAAATTTGGAGAGTTTTCTATGGTGATTTTCTACATTCTTGTAGGTAAGAGGATGAAATAATGAAGTGACACTGAAAACATTTCCTTTGCCATAGGGATGTTTATTCTATAGTGATAGACAGTGAATTCAGGTCAATTCAAGAATCAATATTTCTTTCCATGTGACAATTTAAAATGGCACATAGAAATAAAAACATACTCCCACTTCAGTATTGTCAAGTAGGTAATGACAACATGAAGACACAACAGTACGAAGTGGAAAAAAAATAAAACAATCAATCACAAACAAAGAGTTGAATTTTAACTGTCACCCTGTACTGCTGTCATGGTTGTTGATATGGCTGAATTACCCTAACCCTAACCAGTCAACAGTAGACCCCTGACTCTAAGATGAACTTTGAGCCCCAGAAAGTTCTCCTAATTATGATGCATATTATGATGCCAATGTGGTAACAAAGACAGAGCGCCCACAATCCTGTAAAACAGTCATAATGACTTTCCCTTGCAGTCAGCTTGACTCAAAATGCGAGAAAACTGATCTGAATGTTTAATTGTTTGACTCAGACTGCAGCATCTCTGTGGAATACCAGAATCCAGGAGAGAGGATCTGGACTGGCATTCCATGTCAGGTGGATAGTCAGATTTCTATATAGTTACTGGATGAGGTGGTTATGTAGGCTGAGCTGGTGAGTCATGATGCAAAATAACAAGTATTACAATTAAAGATAATGTGATAACTGACTGCATTCATTCAAAGGACCATCACTTTACTGGTTGTAAAATAAGTCTCTAGTTTTATATATATATATATATATATATATATATGGTGGGTTTGTTTTTGTTTTTTGTTTAGAGGAAAATAAAGAATAAAGCAGGCGATAAAATTTGGGGTGTAGCTGCTTTGTGATTGTGAACAGACTGCACCACATACTTAGGATGAATGATATCCATTAAGTTAGACTTCTAACCAACCACTAACACACAGTCAATTGAGAGCAACCAAGTAACCTGAGCCAGAGAGTTGTAGGGCACCCACAGGCTCAGGGAGAACATGCAAACTCCACATAGAAAGAACCCAGAGCTGTTCATCAACTATGTGAGGTGACAGTTCAACCCACAGCTCCACCGTTCCATTCCATCTCTCAAAGTGATGTCATCAAGGTAAATCTTCACAAATTTGACTCATGACACAGTGAGAGAGTGTATTCATTTTATTGGTCATCAGTGTCAAAAATGTCTGGGATAAAACTTTTTTCGGAGCAAAAATGAAAGGGGGCTCCATTTGAGAACCACTTCTGCCCAACAATGTTTAAAATTTTCATCTTGACCTGCAGTTAAATCCTACTTGCACAGAAGCCACTTAATCAATACTGAAAAAAGTCTGCCTAACCTACAGTACAGGCCAAAAGTTTGGACACACTTTTTCATTCAAATTAATAGGAAAGTGTGTCCAAACTTTTGGCCTGTACTGTACTGTACCTTTACATCTGTTGTGTTTCTCTGATAATATGACTGTCAAGTCTATATTATTATTTATAATGGAGTCTTTTTATTCTGAGCTGCTGCTTATTGAACTTTAATAAAGAATTTGAATTTACCACTTTCATTGTTTTTACTTGAAAGCTAAAGAAGTTTAAATGCAGGAATGACTTCAGGTTTCAGTTTCCAGCAGAGGTGAAGAGGCCTGGGTGGGAATAAACAAAGCATGAATTATGACGATTGTTGGCTTTCTACTTTTTTACTGAATCAAAACGCTGTAGCTTTAACGATAGGATCTGTGATTGCGTGAGTTTAGTTGGTTCCCAATCATAATCACTAACCCTGAACAAAGTTTTAGAGGTTTTTTCAACTTGGAAAAACATGTGGTTCAGACAAAAACTTTCACAACAACTAGGGCCGTGAAAAATGTGTCGATGAATGAAACTTTATCTAAGTTTGCTCCCGTCTACAACTGCTGGATTGAGTAGCCCGGCCCATCTGGTGCAGCAAATGGCCCAACTCACCAGGGACCGAGAGGAAGAGATGGTGGAGGAGGGGAGAGAGACAGAGAGGGAAGGAGGTGGAGGTGGTTGTGGGGGGGGGGTTGAAAACAAATCAGCAGCTCGAAGCTCTCAACACCACCGCATGTCTCTGCAACAACTGCTGAGTGAAGCCGAACCGATCTGTGTCCTAAAGTTTTTCTGAGTGGAAAAAAGGAGAAAAGCGGGGTTGGATAGATAAATCTATTATGCATCACGCTAGTTTGGCAAAAACCTATGCACGGCACTCACGCAAAGACGCGCTCCTCTTGAAGAAGATGGATTGTAAGAAAAAGTTCGTGGCGACTTCGGCTCCACACTGAATCTCTCTCTCTCTCTTACACACACACACACACACACACACACACACACAGGCTTCCCTCTCGCTCTCCCCTTTTCTCCCCGGGGATAGTAGAGGAGGTTAATGCCTAGCGGACTCAGAAAACTTTTCTAAACTCGGTTCATGGAGTTTCGCGTCGACTCCGCTGACGCTTGTTTGCGCGTTTGGCGTCTAATGGTAGTTCCAGCTTAGTCCAAGGTTTACGGGGAATCCGACGTCAGGCAAAGTTTTCCTCGGACAGAAAGACTCGTAAGAGGAAGAGCTGCTGCGGTTGACCGAAGGAGGGGAACAGAGAAGTGGAGGTAAGGAGACTCCGCGATGATGCTGACAGCGGCGGAGTTTTTCTTTTTTGGAGGGGGGGCGGGGGGGGGAGAAGTTGCTGCAGTTGTGCTTTGTGTGGTTTATGTATGTGTTCTGCCTGACTTTTATATTTACTTTTGTAATTGCCCACTATGCAGAAGCGTTGCACCGCTCTCCTCTATCCTGGCTTGTCTGCAGCAGATGAGGCTCAGGGCAGCTTCGCATCTCATATGCACTCTGAACTTATCTGACACAGGAATCCAAAAAATGTTTTGAGCCGCAACTCGATCCATATGGGGAGAGATGTAATCGGAAAGCGCGGCGCCAACAGCTTTTAAGAGTTTAACACAAACTAAGATGGATACGAAAAGTTTTAAGTACCCTGTAGATGTATGTAGAAGAAGCCTTGTCTTTTTTCCCTTTGGATTCTTAAGGATGGGCGGTGGGTTTCATTAAAGCAATTACAGTGACACACACTCTGCACTAATGCAGCTGCCCTCACAGTCCTTTCTCACTTTACTTTTTAATCTCTTAGTGCTACAAGGCAAAGAAACAAAGCATCGGGCTTTGGGTCAGGAATGCAGTAGCAGCAGCAGCCGCAGTGTGGACATGTTACTGCCCCTGACAGGCCTGTGGGAGATGTGTGTGTACCTCTTCATGAAAGATGCAAAGTTTACTATTTGCTCACCAGGCTGAGCAGTCAACAAGCACTTGACGCCTTTGTGGGGGCCCTTAACCAGCAGTATTTGCTGTTGGCTTTTACTCATATTTAATAGGAGCTGCTAATGATCTGCAAACTCAATTCCACTTTTTTTTCTGTGTGAGTTATTTTGGCCTATATATCAATGGAAAAGAAATGTTGTTTTTGTTCTTTTTTGTGAAGCCTTTTAAATACAAGTCACAATCAAAAATCAAATGGGTCCTTGTTTTTGGTGTGCAGATAAGACACATATCTAGAAAAATCAAAAAGAACCATCACAAATAATTTAGGTGAGCTAAAAAAAAGTTTGTGATTGCATTATTGTGGTCTTAAAAAAAAGAAAAAAAAAGATTGCGTAAGAATACATTCATGTGTGTTTTCTGCTTCATGTGACGATAAACCCAGGCGGGGTCTGAAGTGATTTGCATGAGAAAAAAAGAAAAAGTTTTAGTGCATTTGGCCCATTGTGAAGAATGAAGAGTTCCAACAGTTAGGGCCTACGGAGAGTGAAAGGAGTAAAGAATGGATGAGCCTATTCAGCTCATTCAGCCTCAGTTTGGGGGCTCTGCTCCGCTCGGCAGCGTTCAGAGACCCATAGTGGCCATGTCACTTTCATCTCCACAACCTCAGTCCCTGTTTGCTCTGCTGTTGTGTGTTTGCTGTTGCTGTAGCTCCTATTTTCACATTGCCTCCATGCAATGGCCCCACTTTATTGATCCAGTTCCTGCTTTTATTTTTATTTTTTTTACTTTTTTTTCTGGAAATCTAAAGAAAATTTAATGAAACCAATACTGGAAGAGGGTTGACTGTGTGTGTGTTGCAGGGAATAGGCCAAAGAGGAGAAGGAGGTGGGAGTGCAGGAAAGGGGGGGTTATTTTATTTTTATTTTTTTATTTTTTTTAGCAAATACCGATGAAGTCTAGCGTACCGGGACAGAGAGGAGGGTTGGAGGAGGGTGAAGTCTGAGTGCCTCTGAGGAAGGGGGAGGAGCACACCACCACCACACTCCTCCTCCTCCACCACAACCACCCTCTCCTGCTGAGTAAACTCAAAAGTGGGAGAAAAAAAAAATCAGAGTGCTTCAGAGAACTGCATAAACCATCAACACATCCCAGTCTGGCACTGGGCTCACTGAGCTCATACACTGTGCTGAGCCAGTGGAGCCGTTCAGTGGCCTGCCTCGCGGTAGGGATGTGTTAGGTAGAGGTGGATGGAGGCCTTGATGGTTTGTTTGAAAAATTTTGCACTCGAATTTAGAGGCTGCAGCTGAGGAGACGCTGCAGCTGCTTTGTAAACCTCTGACCTACTGCTGAACACACTGTAGATTTAACACCGAATACGACTGAACATGAATCTCACTTTACTTTGTTGATTGCCTTTCATTTCCCAGCATGGACTAATGTAACACAACTCCCATTGACCAAATGTTGTCTGTATATGTCTTGTGGCTACAGTGCATTCTTGTCTACTGAGGATGAAGGACTTAGTATCACTGCTTGTTCTTTTTTGACTGATGAAACACAGCTCTGGATCGTTTGTTAATGTTTTAGACAGATTCAAGTCTTTTATTGCCTAATCAAATTTTCAGTCACAAGAAACAGGAAACTGTGACATCACTGTCAGACAAAAGCAAGTGTTCTTGAAGGTCGTTCGGTGTCAGTTTCTTTTCTTTTAAGAAAAACAAATTAGTTCAAGTGGAAATACATTTGTTATTAAGCAGGACACCATTGAAGGGCTGAAAGCAAATCAATTATTCATTCCTCTTAAGTCTATTAATAATATATTACATCATGTGGGTGCTTAGGTATGTAATATTTAATATTGATATTGATAATATAAAATATTGGATATTTTCATATATATACAGTATTCTTCACATCAACGATTTTTTAGGGACATAAGTCATAGCAACATAATTATTTTATAGGGAAAAATCTAATTATTACATGTAGTTAAATATGAGATTACACTAATTATATTGTAAATTAATCAAATTTTCTGTCCAGGAAAATTAAAATCACAAATTTATTATTAGATGTCATAAATTAATGAAGACAGTTCTATGCTAAAACTTTTTCAAATTCCAATAAAATTAAATGTTAATGGTTCAGTTTAAATAATAATTCATGGTAATGAATGAATGAGACTACAGCAGCAGTGATAAAGAATTGCAAGGCTTGGTCTGCAATGGACTAGGGTGAATCGGTGGGATGTCTGTGGTAATTCGTGGGGCATGGGGGCTATAAGAGACGACTTGTGTCAAGTCATGCTACCACAGGGAGAAGTGTTATCACAGAGAGCAAGAGAAAGATGGATGCTTGCATTCATGTGCAGTGGCCTTCTTGGCCTAAAACACAGCAAAGTCTCTGCTTGTTGTTTCACACACTCTGCATCAAGTATGTGATGTTAAATTTGCTCATATCACACCCAGCTTTCATGTCTCTCAGTTTCCAAATTCACACATGACGGCCAGAACTGAGCGGAGGCTGACGTGTGTTTAACAAGGCGCTTTAAGAGCTGTATTGTAAAACAACTCACAAGCTCATGACAGGCCCAGTGACCTCACCAGTCAGTTGCAGTGGAAAAAAACGTTGACTAAACCTGTTATTTGCAAATCATGCAACAATCCTGTTCCTGTGCTTCTGTGTTGTAATTCCCAAACAGCAGTAGAGGAAGCACAAGACCACAGCCAGTTTCCATTATCTCCAAAAAGGGAGGAAAACTTACAGAATCAATCTTGAATACAGTCAACTTCTGTGTGATGCATGATGTGTCATCACCATCACGCTGTGCAGATTATCCCATCATATCCTGGCCGATCTCATTCACTGACTTCTTGGAAACTGAGTTTCCCAAACACGTTTTAACATCATCATTGTCTGCGGGTGCAGCACAATGACACCTGTAGCTTTGGTCTACAGAGGGAAGTCTTGGCCAGGTTGTAGGACTGATTTCAAGATCTCTACACAAGATAAACTCTCAGGACAATGAGAATTGACAGGCTTTTTATTTATTTAGTTATTTTACAATTTGCCTGCTAATTTTACATTTTATTTCTCCCGGTGATGCTGAACTCACTGTTGCTGTTCCACCAAATAAGCAATTAAGAAAATTTCTTGATACCATAGAGACACATTCATTCATACATTAAATCCCAGCTCACATTGGGCGAGGGCAGGGTACACCCTGGACAGGTTGCCAGTACTAACACAGAGACAATTTAGAGTAACCAGTTAACTCAAACATGATGTCTTTGGAGGGTGTGAGGAAACTGGACTACCCAGATGAAACCCACGCAAGAGAACAACTTCGCACAGAAAGTCCCCACAACCTTATTGTTGTTTGCAACACTATGCTACCATGCTGCTCCCAACAGTTACTTTTTCCCTATTCCAAATATTTAATTATCTCAACTTGAAAATGCAATTAAATCAATTGATACATTTGCTCATATGACCAGAGATTCTGCCTCCTTCAACACAACACTATCGCAAACAACATACAACTCTCTACAGTAAATGTCAGTTATAGAAAGAGTTTTTTTATTGAGTATTAATGAAATACAGATTTTTGACTCAGACGCCACAATCTTTCTAATAGAGCTTATTAAGCATCAACTAACTTTAAAGATAGCAAACTGAATAATTGGATCAACGCAAAGTTTAGTCTGTTTAGAGATCTTGGAAACAATATAAACCCAAGGAAACTGAAACTGAAACTGATCAGTTTAGGGAAACTTGGGGTTAGTAATCACATCTTAAAAAAACAATCTGGGGCTTTGGTTTCAGGATGGCATTTGCTGTTCAGCCCTCCTTAGCCCGCTCACCTTCTCAGGGTAGAGCAGCAGTCATTTTATTGCCTGTCTTTCTCTTCTTTCTTTTGTTTTCTTTGATTGACATTGACGAGTGCTTAGCTGCTGTGCACTTCGTGCCTCCATCTAGTGCAGCAATGAGTAATTTTCCCACCATCCTGTGGCTCAAGCTCTTCACATTTTCCCCAGTGTCTTTCATGACTGTGTGACTGAAACTTCAGACTCAATAAATTAGAATCCTTTGGAGTATTGAGAATCAGCCCTTGTTTGGACAGAGGGCACTTTAAGACAGTCTAATGTAGAACAACATAAATGTGTCATGATCCTAAATAGCTGTGAGGCAGCTCCTGTTCTCCAAACTCCACCCTGTGGTGAATGAAGTTGGGTCTGGCTGCTGTGAACAGATGATAATGCCTTCAGAGATGCAACCACAAGGAGGTGAAAAGCTGACCATTTTGCTTCACTGTATCATTGTCACTTCCTCATCAAACACCCAACAGGCTTTTCTCTGTGTGACCATGAGCTGCAGAGATAGACAGACACAGCCTTGCACACAATGGTGTATTGTGTGCGATGTTTGCCACAGGCCCTAATCTGATGCAGAGGCAGAGATCAGGGTCTACACGGAGGCCAATGACAACGAAATTGAGGGAGAGAAAGGGGAAGGGTGTTTGTGTTGCTATCTCGGGGGTTGGTGTTGAGCGGGGGAGAGGGCAAGAGGTATTTAAGTATTTAAGTTATGATTTACATTCGGCCTTCCCATAGCTACAAAGTCGATGCACCCTTCAGTGCAGGGCGACTGGCTTTACTTTTGCATATGATGGGAGCTATTAGATTCCAAATCTTGCTGACTCAGTGCCAGGCCACAGTCTCCTCTCAGAGAGAAGCCAGAGACAAGAGATAGAGTCAGAGTTGAGCTTGGATGTAGAGACATGTGGTTGTCTTTAGAAACCGGCTCCATAGCCTCTCCCTCACAGCAGGCCTGTTGCTGCCATCATCCTCCTTATGTGTCTCTCTCTTTCTCTCTCCCTCTCTCTCTCTCTCTGTGCTTCTCTATCTCTACTACTCCAAAAGCGGCTCTTGACCAGACCGTGGTTTGCTCATGTTTTGTAATCAGCTGATTAGAGAGAAAGTGGGATGAAAACTGTGCGGGTTATGGGCAGGGCCATCTTTACACGCAGTTGTTTCACATGCAAGACTTGGACAGTTTCAGTCTGCTCCCAGGGTGAGCTCGATAGTGTGAACAGTCAGTTTTATCATATAAAAATGTCCAGGAAAAGAGGTGGAGGAGGCAGAAGCAGAGCTGCAATGCAGTGTTGTGTGCATTATCCAGCTGCAAGTAGGAAAGGATGCAAGTCTGTTACAATCAGAAAGGAAGTTTGGAAATAATTTTACCTGAATACCTTAGGGCTGCATAGTTACCTGAAATCTCAATTTGGCCCAAGTAGAATGTCCAAATCACAAGAGTTGCATTTTTCTGTAAAATAATCTTTTTAACGCGAGAGACAATGCAAAGAGTTTAGATTTTGGCAGTGGGCCACATTGGTTTTTTTTTTTTTTTTTTTTTTGTTTTTTTTTTTGTTTTTTTACAAGAAGAAAAATATTTTAAGACTTGAAACTAGACACGGCGACCATAACCTTGTTAGGAAAATGTTTGCTGAGCTGAAAAGTAGCATAATTTTTACATAGATTTCAGTGTACTCTGATTCCCAATCGTCATGAGATAGAATGTAAGTTTAAGCCTCTTCAGCATTAATCAGGCTTTACGGAGTCTGCCCTGGCCATACAGTGCTGGCCTTTCTAATCAATATAGGTCAGAAACAACAGAAAATTGTCATCTTAGTTTAACAGCCTCATGTCTCAACCAGTCTGTGCAGGCTTCAGTTTCAGTTTTCCAAAGGCTTCCAATTTCCCCTGTTTGAAGTGAAACACAGTCTGATCTCATGGAAGCTCAGTTTGTAGGCATAAAAAAAGGATTGCATTTTCAACAGAGGGGAAAATCACAGGAAAATTTCAACATAGTAGTTAGTAGTAGTTAGACTTAACACCTTTTAGATCTCACCCGGTGACATGCTTTGACAGCTGCTACTGATGGGGTCCCCAACCAGCGCAAACACAAACATATGCTGACATCTACCGAAATACAAGGGGAGTCTCCTCAACCCCGCCAGCAGAGGTCTGGGATCTGACTTGGAGGTCGCGGCAGCTGTGCGGCTGTAAGGGGGCCAGTGGCTTCAGACTGTCAACTGTCAAGCACTGCTGGATTCACCGCGACAATCTGGAAGTGACAGCACAGCGAAACCTGAGTGCAGCAGACACCAACTTTGATTTAAATCACCAGTCTCTGGACTTCAGGCAGATCTGACACACACACACACACACACACACACACACACACATTTTAATCCATTTGTGGGGACCCAGCATTTACACTATACATTTACAGTACAATAAAGCAAAGGCCTTTAAACACATTCTTAAGGCCCTTGCTGTCACCATCACAACTTAGTGCCTAACCTTTACTTCAAATCAAGTCTGACTCCTCAAAATACCACATGAAGTTCAGCATTCAGGTCCTTACACAGCCCACAAATGCAATAACAACACACACATACACACACACACACACACAAGTTTTGTTTTAAGTAGCTGGTGGAGTTATTGACAACTGAAGCAGTTGAGAGTGAGTGCTAACAACACATTTAGGATGAATGACCCCTGCCAAATGCTTCAGAGAGGAAGCCAACTCGACTCAGCAGAGTGGAATGTGGCACAGGTGACAGCTGCGACTTAAAACACACTGCGCCTCTTCCGTCGCACAGACAGAGGATCAGCTTCATTCAGCTGCGACATGGCAGCAAATAAACACATTAAAGGCTGCAGGTCAAAGTTGTTGGTTGTTTTTTTTTTCTATGATTTTTTCCCTTTTTTTATACAGACAATTCATCTGTCGATGTCACATCCCCTTTTCAGATCTAAAATATGTTAAAATATGTTCGGAAGCCCATAATTGTATAAAGGTCAGGTCACACATTCAACGTTGAAATGAGAGCTTTTTTACTTTGATGGAGGACAATCACTTGTCAAATCACGATTGTTCTCTGTGCATTTAAATGCACAGAGAACAATCGTGAAGCAGCTAGCCATATTGGTGTCAACCTTCGGTGCACAATCTGAGAAACATTAGGACATGGCCCAGCTGGGTGACAACATAAAAGTTCATGCCAGTCACAATCACTTTGCTAATGACAGTCACAGGCCTGACGTAAGACAAAAAGGACAAGGATTTTTTTTCAAACATTTTGAATATGCCAAAATTTCATACACAAACTAAACAATAATCTTATCATCAAAATTGTATTGTGTTGTAAACGATTCCTCAATTCAATTCAAATTCATTTGATTTAAAAAAAAACATTTTTAAAAACAACAGTTTTTGGCTAAATTTAATAATTTGGTTCACAAGTGTGGTAATGGCACCTACTTGTGTGTTAAAGGGGAACAATGAACCGATAAATAAAATCACATTGGGTCCTGAATGTATTTGAGTCTCTTTTAGTGCCTATGAAGGAAAGAGTTACAATGTACTGGGTCTTCTTCAAAGTAAAGGCATGAGGCGACATCAACATAACACAACCAGTCACCGAGCATCTGGGTGCCTGGTATTGTTCATCACAACTCTTGACAGTGTAACAGGAGTACCATCCCAAATTGGTGGACTTGGCTTTAATTTGATTGTGGCCCCTCATGTAAGTGTCTGCTCATCAGCTTAGTCACTTGATTCTCTCCAAAAGCCAAAACCCCAAAAACTACATCCATGTTGATTCTTTTCTGCCGAGGGGAGTTTGTGTAGGGTTTGAGCTCCACATCTGTTTTGCGTTGGTTGAGGGAGACAAAAAGATCAACCACAGGATATTGCCTTTACTAGCAGCAAAGGTCAGGTTCAGGGGTGGGGTAAGAACTCATCCACAAGGGTTTTTTTGTCTGCTGTTTTTGATGCCTTCTATATTACATCAGTTGTAAGGTGCTTATTACTGTGTATCTTCTGCAGTCCACAGGATGGTTGAGACATTTGGAACAGATAGGAGATGAACAATGAACTGGACTGCAGTAAATTAAAACATATGGACAGTCATTTGGCGTTTGAACTGGAAATGTTAATGTGGATTGTGACCCTCTTTTTCCGACTTGATTGACCTGAAATTCGTACATTTTTTGAAAGTCTGAAATAATGTTGTTTGAGCCTCTGAATCTGACTAATCGCTGATGTGTTTCTGTCAGACCTCTCAAAATCTGCTTCATGACCTTTCAGACCTGAACTTAAAGTCTTCACATGGATGCTTTTCTCCAAAGACTAGTGATTCACCCTCAGAGAATGTGTCATCTCCAGGTCTAAACTTGTCTTCTCTCAGAGGTCTGTCAACAAAAACATTCCTGCCCTGATAATGGTTACTTTGGTGTTGATATCATACAAATTAGAAGTTCTTGTAATATATTGACAATATTTGGTTCTTTATAGCAGAAAGTCAGATATTGCTGACATTTCTTGCACTAAAGCCAGATGCACACCCAGAGACAAATACTAGGATAGTTTAGGGCTCATGTTTCTGAAACAAAACTCTAGCTTTGTTCTTGAAGGGGACTGCAGAGTCTGGTGTACAAGTGACTCTAGACTCAAATAGGGTGAATAAGTTTAGCAGTTTGTAGTTGTAAGACTTTGAAAACCTATGAGGTAAATCTGCATGAGATCTTCATGTTTATGGTTTTTTAGAAGCAAAAAAATATATATAAAGGCGGACAAAGGATAAAAAGCAGAGAGTTGCTGTGGTTTGTATGATGCTTAAGTTACAAACATAAATGCGGACCCTGTTTTTACACCTGCTCTGTGATTAGATTATCATTGTCCCAAACCCTCTACAGTGAGATCAAATGCACTCATGTTGGTTGAGCATCAATTTAAAACGCAAATTCTTTTTGACCTGTATTTTCGACGATGCAGTTTTACTTCATATGGTAATGCAATTTAAACCAATTGTTTATGTAAAGATGCCGAATTGAGTTATTTTAACTTTATCTTGATTATATGTCTTTGTCTCAAACTGAATTTACTCTCAGGTAAATCCGCAGGTTTTGTGCTAATTGAGGTCTAAAATTGTAGATTTAAAGGACCAGGTAATGTTTTCCTTCACTTCACTATGACGAGAGGACTTTTTTTTATATATATATATATATATATATCCTGGCTCAAAAATTGCAGAAATCAAACAGTTCAAACACATGAATGAAGGAAGCTTTCAGGGATTGTGTTTGAACCAAAGGTGAAAGATTCATAAACTGGTTTGAAAATGAGCACCACTTGACTGTTAAGTACTGCAGCAGGATTGAAAATGGGCTGTGTTGTCTCAAGGGGGAGGGATTCGAGCTTGTAAGAACAGAGCATTTGGTGAGTTAAATGAAAGGTCTCTAATGAAACTGTTGCAAGGAAACTCCAGCCAAGATTGTTAGGGCTGGCCATGCGAGAGGAGGGGAAAGAGCTTTACATTGTCTGAATCATGCAAAGCGCTCTCCAGACATGGGCTCTCCAGACAGGGGTCCAGACATGGTGAAGCCACTGCACAACTGAATCACAGTGAAAAAAGAAGCCTGTGTGGTGTCAGTCACCACCACCTCCCCTGACCTGTCCAACTGTAAATAACACCTGACGCTTCCAGCGTTTCCCTTCAGTGTATCAATATGATCAGCCATTTTCCCTCGAGAGTGGCAGAGGAGAAGACTTTTTTACTCTACATTAGTTAGTTATGCTAGACCCATCATGCTAAAAATCCCTCAAATATTGAACTGTCAAATGAACTGATACTATACATGCCTTTACAAAAAACGGCCTCTATTCACTATGATGTGAACTTCAGACAGTCTTGAAAGAAGTATTGAGATGAAAAGTTACATGTGCTCCATTACAAGCAAAGGTTTTTATTAATTATATTAACTAAGTGGCTAGTTTGCAAGGAATTGGTCAAACCTTGTCAAGTTGTTACTGCAGAATTTTAAGGCATTATATTTCTATATATATGACAATTTGAACAACAGGCTTGGGCTATACCCAGATCTTGATAATCTCACCCCCAAATATAATATTCAACATTATAGCAGCAGGACAGGATTAGAGACTTATACCACATTTAAATTATTTTATATCATATTTCAGTGCAGGTACAGTATGCAAAACTGTGGAAACAATAATAACAACAACAATATTATTATTATTATTATTATTAATACTTCTACATAAAAATATCAAATATTGCCCAAAGCCATAGGTGGGATTTTACTGTTACAACTTGTTGTAGTTAACCTCATTTTAATTTTTTTCTATAATATGCATAAGCTTTATGAAATTATTCTAAACTCTTACCAAAAAAATGTAAAGTGTGAAAATGTTTTCCACTGAGATTTGCGAGAGCGTATTCAGTAATATAAATATTCAAGTAAGATTTGAGAGCCTACGAACTGTAAGTACAGTGAGTAAGTTTCTGTCTCACATGCAAAAGCATGTAAATACCTTTCAGTGGCTCCATTTCATCTTAACCACATCTCAAAAAGAGTGTGTCATTGTCATGTCAGCAATGAAGCCCCAAAAACATGCAAAACAAAAGCTTGTTATGTTATGTGAGCCTGCATCAGAAACATGAGAGCAGAGGTGTGCAGGTGGCATAGGGGCAAGAAGACCTCACCTATCCATCCCTGCTGTTCGCCAAGTGAGCAGACAGTGTGACAGCAGTTGGTTTCACTGCACGTGTGTGTGTGTGTGTGTGTGTGTGTGTGTAACGTGTGCACTGCTGCCAGGAAAGAGAGCCTACCAGCATACGGATTGTATTGCCCGAAAGATAGGAAGGAAGAAAATAAGAAGAGCAAAGCCTGGAAATCTTCAAAACGAGAGGGCCTCTTTTGATGTGTGTTTGCATTCCTTTCAGTGTTGGTGAAAGGGGAGCTGTTGAGCGGTAGTGGAGGAGAGGAACACTTGAAACTGAACGAGGCGCTAAGAAAAACACACACCAGGTCTCATAACAAAAGTCCTGTGCGTCGGAGAAAAGAGAGGGTACAAGGTGAATTACCAGTGAGAGGAAGAGAATAAAAGATGAGGCACAAAGACTGTTCACTTTTAATGAGAGGAGAGCCACTAACAGAGATAATTATTGAGCTGTATTGTAGACTGATTGTCAAGTCATTATTTTGGCTTTCTTGGTTTCAAGATTTCTAGATTTCTACCCCCAACCCCCCACTCTCTAAAAGAAATCAATTAATTAAGAAACAAGTTATTCTGCTTTGGAAACAAGTGGAATTATCTGACCCACTTATGATTTGAAGTCTGATCTTAGTAGAAGCTAACATCACAGTGACTTTCCCCATTACCTCAGTCTTTTTCCTGTGCCTCGTGTTTAAGCAGAATGTCTGGACGCGCCATCAGAATCGCAGCTGGCAGAAGAAAATCAGCACTCTGTCCTGTGCACTAAATCCAGCTTTTTCTGCTACCTAATTCACTAACTAGTAATTAGATGTCCCGCATTTTACACTTTTCCTGTATTTTACCTGAAGTATCTGTTTCAACCCTGTGACCCAGAAAACGGATAAAGTGGTTCAAGATGAATGAGTGTTGATTTCAATAAGATGATGTACAGTATTGGTGGGTTTCAGAACCATCCCAGCGTAGTTTTACATTTCCTCTCTCAGATTTCTTCTTTGGAGCACTACCGTGACCAAGTCACTCTGAGTGATCAAAAAAACATTGTGCGAGGTTCACTGGGGGATTTAGGTGGGCCCACCAATGAGGGCGGTGACTACTTTGATGTGACATCACAAAGTTCCAGAAGTCATAACAGCTGTTTTTAAGGCTCATTTTCTGAATACAGGCTTTGAGCATTTCTATGTGGACTGAGACCTCATATACTTCAACATGATTAAAATAGACCAGCTTCATATAAGACCTGAAAATCTTACTTTATATAATAATGGACCTTTAAATGTGAAAATTTTGTATTCATTAAATACAGGACATATTTTCTTTGCACCTGTGTTCACTGTTAAACCAGCAGTCTTGATTAGGATTTGAAAAGGCGTCCACTCAAGACACAGATTCTTATTTAAACCACATTTTGAATGCTTGTCAGGTAATTCACTGAAGGCAGGTAAGAAACATCCACTTTGGTGGTTGTGTGGCAACTAAATATATAATTTAAAGCAGCCATGTGAAATGTTCTTATGCTTTTATTTTGATGTTGGACAGTCTTTGTTCTGGTGTATTTTCATGGAAATGACAGTAAATTTGATACTGTTGCGTCTTTTCTCTTTTTAAAGGGGGTCACTTATTTTGGGTCTTTACAGACACCGGGTAAAAATTTTCATCACTTGGCTGGATGCAAGGGCTGACTTATCAAGAAACATGAGAGATCATGCTTTGATTTCTTGAGAGTGAGGTGTGCTTTGTGTGCTGTGGTTATCCTCCCTCCACACTCTTTAAGTCCCAGGCCTTTTGGTCACATGGCAGCAAAGGGTGGTGTAAGGCAAGGATGGGGAAGAAAGGCGGGGGCGGGGGGTCGTCATCCTGTTTGTGAGGAACTGCCCAGCCAACCAGAAGATGAGACAACAAGTGCACCCTTGTTGTTTGTTCGCCTTCGGCTCCTGCCATCTGTCCAGTCAGTTCCTGACACCTGTACCAGCCTGTCAGAGCCGGGCTTCCCTGTCATCAGGGTAGCACGGGGGTCTAGCCTGTAGGGAGGCAAAGAGAAGTCGGCAAATGTTGCAGTTTTAAGGAAAGAATTAAAGAAAGGGGTGTGGGTGGTGGGGGGGTCAGGGACATTTGATCACATAGCCCTCTAAATTGCACCTGTGGATTATTACTTTTTTTTATTATTATTACTTTTTATTTTTTAGGTAAATGACCTTTACAGGTGCTTGTACGCCAAACCTTTCTTCATCAAAAATATTGGCTGGAGGTTCAGAGGCAACAGAAAAGCAAATAGTTGGCATGCTCTAAAAGCATGGAAACTGCTATTAATGCAGTACCAGATGTTCATCAGACAGTGACGTTAAGAGGAGGATTCAGACTTATTTTTAAGGGGCGGGCTGCTTGAAAGGCAAATTCTGTCGCTGTGAGCCCCTGGTATTTTTGTGTGCACGCTTTATCTGAGCCAAGAGGGGCTTGCCACCAAAGAGAGAGCCTGCAACTCTGGCCGGCCCTGAGTTAATGATAAAGGCCCATGAAAGAGCACACTAAATTCTATCACTAAAGTGATGTCAGAGTGACGGAGTCCTCCAAGCTGAAACGGCTCCCTAATGGAGCTGAAGGACTTTTTGGCACCAGAAAAAAAAAAAGAAACAGATGCAGCCTAAACCTGTTAGTCGCTCACCTCTAATCGGCTTACACTGGCTTGGTGACAAGCGACTGGCACCTACAAAGGGTCACAGACATGGCCGCTCGCACACACACCTCACAATAAAGGATGGACATGTTGGATATCCACATGAAATCAGAAATGGCACTTCACACATGCAACTACTGGTGACTAGATCATTGTGCAATCACCTACACCTTTTAACGCTCGTAGCCATAAATTTGCATCAATAGCTTCTGGTGTTTTTAATATGCTCATTTTCTTCTTTTTTCAATTAAAAGCCAAGAATCGCATTTGTTTCAATACTAAATGAATTTCCAAATTGCTATCTCAGAATGTGATTGGGTCCTTTTGGTATAAGTTGAGTCGTAAACAGCTTTTTTTTTTTTTTTTATGTTGAGACTGCAAAATGATTTTTTAGTTTTAATGAACCGATTTCCCTGAGATGCTAACAGCTGTCATGATGTTGATTCCCCATAGCGCTCAGATGCTTTGGCAAAATTATATTATATGAGAGTGTACTAAACCTGCTGGCCTTTGGCATCAAAGATCAGCTTTTCCTCACCCCCTTGAAATATGGCATCCTCATCCCCACCTGCACATCCAGTTGCTGTCTAGATAGATAGATAGATAGATATAACTTTATTAATTCCCAAGGGTAAATTCACCAAGTCAGGAACTCATCAAAATTAAAATAAATAATAATAATAAAAAAAAATGGTGGAAAAGCAGGGAGCACAAGCACACATTTTTCCCTCTCAAGCCAGTGAACTTCAACTTGTTTGCTCTTGGCCATGGATGATCCTGTTGGTCTCGGCAAGTCAAACAAAGTGGCCCTTAGCCAAGTTATTGAGCCATTGACACAGACACGGGAAGGTATTAACATGGTGTTAACACGACTAAAACCTGAGTGCTAAGGACCACTTGTGTTTACTGTTGGAACAGAGGGGCCAGTGTGAACTCATTACATTAAACTGACAAACCTGTATGTGTGTTCAGGGCCTGGCTCCACATCCATTACTCTGACACAGCGAACAGGCGCACAGCCATAGAGACACTGCAGTGCAAATGAAATGCGTTTCAGTTTTTAACTAAAAATATATATTTTTTCAATATTTTTAATAAAATAAAATCCTTTCCATCTTCTGAAATAGACAATCATGTCTACTTAAACTATACATTTCCTGGCATGGAAAGAAAATAAAGTTCCTTAACCTTCCCTAGTGTGTCAGTGTGTGGTTTGTGTTGTTTTTACTTGACTTATGGTATTTCTGTGACAACCCACACTTTTATCCATTTTTTTCTGAAAAGTTCATGGCAGTGACTCAATCATTTGAATCACTGTTACACTGTGACTTGAAATAAAACAATGGAGTATTGTTATTTAAGATGGATTCATTAAAGCAAACAAAAGTTATGTACTGAGCATTTGTCAGATACAGTTGTCAGTCCTATTAAATTACCTTTTTTTAACAGAACTACTGATGCTCCATCACAGCATCTGTAGCTTTTTAATGAAGTTTAAGTGTTTTGCGGTCAAATTTATGTCCCTGGCCTTCTTATCATGCCTTTCAGATTTATCAAAAACACACTCTAGCAGTGAACACCAGTTTCGTTTGGTCACAGCCAACATCAGGTATTTTCCTGAACATTAATGCTCGGAATTCCAGTTCTGAAACAACATAGGCAGATATAAAGAATCATACGACAGAATATAAATTAAAAATGTGTACAGCAAAAAGAAAAATTCAGCATTGAGGTAACAGTTTTAGCTTGTTTAGTGAAGACTGGCATGAAGAATAACCAAGTGTGTCAGATATTAGGGGTTGATCTGGTTACTTCTTTCTGCTATTATTATCTGCCCTAATTTGGAGAAAAGTTTCTCTGAGGAGACATATATTGCTGCAATACTTAGTGCCATCACAGTGTAAGATGTGGGCAGACTGAAGCCTTGGTCTCCCACCAGCTCTGTGGACCTGCACTTCAATGAAAAAGGGGCTCCTCACCTTTCCAGCGTGTTGTCTCTCTTTTCCCTCTCTTGTCTCCTTCCTGCTCTTGTGCTGTGTGTCTGTCATTCCTGCCCATTCTGCTCAGTATGGACATACAGGTGCCACCACACATCTTGACTAAACATGCATGGTTTCAACAGAAAAAAGAAGCAAAAAAAACAAGACAAATCGGCTCCCAATCCAGAGCCGTCTCCTGTCATTCATTTCAAAGAGCCATCTCTTCCAAGCTCTTCCAACCTAACATTAATTTTTTTGTCTCACCTCTTTCAGGTAGCGACTGGAACTGAAGAGCAGCATGGAGACCTCAGCTCCAACAGCCACAGAGAAGAAGGAGTGTAAGACTTCCGGTCTGGATGGAAGCAGCTTCTCAGAACTCCCCAAAAAGCCTTCGCCCACCACTCTTACCAGAGGTACTGCAGGTTGCTGTTTACAATCAAAAGGGTTTACGTTGAGTGGCTGACTGTTAAGACTTCCTAGCTAAACTCATTATAGTTCTGCAACAAATACCACTTTTGTGCTGGTTATAGCCCATGTCCCTTGACCACAATACTATTCAGTAGTAGCAGAAACTGCAGCTCCTAAGCATGTACGCTCTGTAGTGCAGTCGACTGAAATGCTATGGCTACTCACAGAAGTTGTCGGGTGGCACATGAAAAGCATTCAACTCAGCGAAGGGGGCTGCATGTTTCTTCAATGTCAAAGAATGGGTGATGAAAAAATGTCATAATGAGGCCGCACGACCTTGTTTTCACCTCCCAAGTGTAAATTTCATGAATTACTAAAAAGCATGGCATAGGAGTGGACAATATTGTGTATCAGAGGCCTCAGATAAAGGGCGGAAGGAGGGGAGGGCCTCTGAAATGCTAACAAGATGTCGTATGACATTGTGGCGGTATTTATGCCTAATGATGGGCTTGGTGGCCTGCCACAAGAGGAGCCATGAGCATTAATTGTTTAGCGATGAGGGGTGAAAAACTAGGACGTTCCAATGCACTCTCCCTGGCACCTCAACAAAGAGGACTCAAGTTTTTCAAACCAGAAAAGAAGAAAATATTGTGCTTGCCATGGCATGAATTATTCAGACATTTGCACAGCCATGACCATTGTGTGTGATGTGGGCAGTTGGGGGTTGAATTTTCATAACCTTGGACCACCATTAGGGAAGAAATCTTCCCTAATCAGAGGTTATTTGTACTGGTGAGGTCACATGCAGTCTGCAAAAGATTCTTTCTTATATTGGAGTCATAATTAAAAGATGAGAACTCATGTTTTCATTCGTGAATATGTGATATAAACTCCTCATAACGAGGTTGGAGGACTTTGTTGGGGCCTCTGAGATACCCCTGTTATAAATTACTAACGCCTGCTGGTGGACACTGAAGGCTCTCAGGAAGACACACTGGCATCATCTGTGGGGCCACTGAAGAAACATATCATTCAAGCTATTTTACTATTTTAATGAAGGGCCTGGTCGCCTGCCATTATAAAGCCCACTTTATTGCACAGGGGAACAGTCGGAAGTAGGGCATTAGTACATCATTAGATGGTTTTAAAGTTCTGCTTTTGTTTTTAATTTGATGATTCCTTCTTTACATATGAACTGGTTCTCAGATTACTTTGCTTGTGTAAACAAAAATATGGAACAAGTGTGAATAAATCAAGAAGCCTGTATATGTTCTTGAGGTAGAAAATTGTAGAAATCAGTGATTTTAATCATGCCAATGCAGTGCTTAATTTTTATTTTTATTTTTTTATTTTTTTTGGGGGGGGGGTCACACACCAGAGATCTTTAACAGCGGACTGCATGGCTGCATAGTGGTTAGTGCTGGGTTTGGTTCCTGGGCATGGGGCCTTTCTGTGCCGAGTTTTTTATGTCCTTGTGCCGACCTGGGTTTCCTCTGGGTACTACGGTTTCCTCCCACCGTCAAAAGACATCATGTTTGCGTTAATTGACGACTCTAAATTGTCCATAGGTCTGAGTGTGAGTGGTTGTTGGTCTCTGTCAGTCTTTGTATGTTAGCCCTGTGGTGGACTGGTGACCTGCCCAGAGTGAGCTGAGTTTGGTTAGTTAGTTATTAGTTTAAGCTTGAAAATAAAATTGCACAATAATAACTGTAACTGAGGTGAAAACATCCTGAGAACATCTTGTTGTGCCAGATGGTCACAAATCCCATAACTTGCTTCATGAGAGGTCCCTGTGCTTGTGTTTCATGGAGGAACACCTTGGCCTTTTGAACTTTTGAACATGGTGACTCCCAGTGCTGGGATAATGGAAGTGGCCAGGGATGCTGGCACAGCAGTTCAGGTTGGGTGCAGTCGAGATGATAGAATTCAGAGCCTTGTTAATGGTTAAAAATGGGAACCCACATTTGGTGTGACAGCCTGCATCTGTCTCGCAGCTACAGGACAAGCTTCCACAGGCTAAGCCCTTGCAAACTGACACCCAGGCCCCCGCAATTTATGAGTCTATGTTGGCCTGTGCCTTACTATGTCAGAGTAACATGTGTTCAGATTAGGTGCCCACTTCCAGAACTCTAAAACATCTCACAGTTTCAAAGGAATACCTGTGATTGATGCACCTCCTCCTCCTCCCCCTTCTTCACCCAAGTCTGTTAGTATAGATTCTCAGATGTGTTGTATCCCGCCGTCTTCCCCTTGCTTCATCTGAAAGGGAAAGACTGTATCAAACATGGATCCGAACGCATGTTGTTTTATCTTTGTTATACGCTTAGAAAGACAGAATTTTTCCATCCCATCCCTCACTTTGCTATTGACTGTACGAGGCCAGTGGAGCAGACCAGCTCTGCCTAACCAGTGTGTTGTGCTCATCCTTCTTTGACTGTGGCCACAGCTCTGCCATCTCCTTCCAGAGATTGATGTTATTCAGCATGTAAAACACATTGTCTGCAGTAATTATTCACAGCTCTGATGTATGAAGGAAGCCAATGAGAGGGACCAAGAAACAATGTCCTAGCATTTGTCAACACTTGCTATCTGTAAATAAGAATGCATTATTAGGTCACCCCCCCCAGTCTATGGATCAGCCATACGTCTTACCATTCAAGAAAAAGAGCGCCTGTGATGAGGTTCCTGGTTACATGAATGTTATGAATTATCTACATTCAGATGACAATTTTACCTCCACGTTGGACACAAATCCTGTCCATCGTATCACACCTTAAAACACACAAATATTGCAATTTTTCCATCAAAATAAACTTTTTTAAATGCAGGTAAAAGGTTTGATGAAAGCTGATTGACCCCTGCAAAGAATGATGTCATCGGATTGCACACACAAAAGCAGGGGCTGCAAGCTGCTGTGCAAACTGAGATGGTTGATCAGAGGCAGATCAGTCCATGCTGGAGTCTTCCTAACTTTTTATGTTGCAGGAAGGTGTGATTAGGATGTGTCTGGTGTAACAGCACTGTACTGAACATGTAATAGGTCTTTGTCTGAGTTTTGAGTGACATTACAGCAGGGGAAGGAGCAAAGATTGAAGGTTTCACCAGGTTGTGTTCACACTAACACCAATTGAAGCCAGAGTGGATGAATAATCTTTTGCCATTTGTCTTTTTTTTTTTTTTAGCACACAATTTTAGCACATTTTTGACCTTTGGAAAATAGGCTCTACGTGATCATTCATGCAGAGTGGGATTGCACTAGTGTAAACAGGAAGCAGATTCTCTTTCTCATTTTATTAGTTGCTGTAACTGCTAAAGAGATACAGTGAAGGCAGCTGGAGAATTTAACTATGAGTGCGTGTCTATGTCATAGGTCTAATTTTTCTGCCCATTCAGAAAACAAGATATCACAAAACAACATTTTAGATGGTCAAAAGCTTTGACATTGTCTTTAAGTGTTAAACTAAATCATAGTGAGGAAGGAGTCACCAGGATCTTCGCAGTAGCAACAGGGCCTTTCTTCGCCCTTCCCCGGAGAAAAATGTCCCAGAGAAAAATAGACATCCCCCCTTCACCCCTACCCTGACCTTGCTCTCCATCCATAGGCCTACTCCAAAAGGAAGACAGCCACTAATCTTCCTGAGAAAGAGATTTCTGCCTTTCTTTCTGTGTCCCTAAACGAGGCTCTTACGCTGCTGTGGTTTCACAGACTGCGTGACAGGTGGAGGGTGATGTGTTGTAGAGGTTGGGGGGATGTCGAGAGGGTTATGCAAGGATGCCTCCTTGGCCCTCCACCTTAGTTTAAAAAATCAGAGAATTAATCTCCTGAAATTTTTTTTTTATTCTGTGAAACAAAGGAAAATACCCATGCTTCCCTAGAGCACCCGTACAAGTGAATTACTGTTTGACCCAAACTTGTAGTTTAGGTGTGTGGTGCAATGCAACTGTGTGTATCTCTCCAATTTAAAGAAATGCTGTGGGTCGAATGACATGGGTGCACGCACAAGAAACACCTCCCCTGGCTCCTAAAGCAACCAAACATGTCATGGGATTCATTCAAGTACATATTTATATCCCTAGTGTTGAGAGAGAAAAGAATTGGGTCTATCAGGTGTCATCTACAGTAACATTTTGTTACAGTATATCAATAATGCCTTCCCTGATACTTGAGAAGATCTGCAAGCAACAAGCTTACAGGAAAGCCTATTGACCAATTGTTGTTTATTTTCCTGTCAGAGTCTATAGCTACACACTATAAGCAACCCACCACTGACTCCAAGAATGGCTTAAAGAACTGTCAATATTCTTTCTGTCCTGTAATGACTTTCAGGTTATAGCCTTTATTTTCAAACTTATAGTCACATTATCTACAGAGACAATTTACTCCTAGATTTTGCGTCTGGTTTGCTCAGCATGTGCTCTAAATTGAGACTGGACACATCTAACACATTGGTGGTTGCAAAAATTCATGTGGATTTTACAACTGTATCTGTGCAGCAGGTTATTGTGAGCCATAGTTAGGTTTTGTTGTCAGGCGACATCTAGTAGCTGTATTGGGTTAGGGTTAGGAGGAGGAGGGTTAACAGGGATAACTGCAGTACCCAAACCCAACCATCATGGGAATGAAAGCATCGGAAATGTCAGCTGTTGTGAACCTTGTGAACTGCTGTTATGAAGGCTCCAGTTTGTAGTTTGTCTATCACATCTTGATTTTTGAAACCAGAATAAGAGAGCCAGACAGGTCACCATTTCTGATAGTCTGTCAATCATGGGATAGCCATGATGACCAATCCCCTTGGTCTAGCTCTAAATGGGACCATCAATAGGACCTTTTTTTCCATAGACTGCATTCTGACTTTTCAAGAGCCAGTGGAGTTGTCCCCTAATGGTCATTTAATAGAATGCATGTTAAAGACACTTCGGCATTGGCCTCACTTAATACATCCACTTTTATATATAGTCTTTGGTAGGAATACAGCTCTTTATTATTGTAACCATGGCAAGCAAAATCAGTTACATCTACTACAGTATAGGGCTGTATTTCAGGGAAAGCTCCTATAGGAGGAATGATAAAAATGGCATGTATGATAGTATGATAGTTGGTATAAACCAACAACAATTAATTTTTTCCAGTCACCATCCTTGGATCGCTCTCTTTCTCAGCCTTATCTAGAGTTTCACTATGGGGCACCAGCTGACCAAAACAGAATTTAAAGATTAGATATGTGAAGTAAAACATCTTGACAGACAGACAGAAAGACATCTTGTCTGTACATGCTTTTTTTTTTTTTTTTTTGGCCTAGTTGATATCTAAGTAAAAGCAAATAGCACAGGGTTTTGAGCTTTGAGTAGTTGCTACAGTTGTTGCTTTTATCATCAGTCATCATTACAAAAGTACTGATCGTGTAGCGAGACTGGCTCTGAAAAGTAATTTGGTCACAATGGTTTCGCAGCTTAAAGTACAGTATATATGTGTATCATTGTTACCTTTTGAATGTTATTTGAATCTAAATTCCAAATATGTACCCTGGTTACTTTCTTATGTTTACTCTAAGTAAATTCTCTAAAGAAATTCTCCCAGCTGAATACAACTGAAGTTCAGAGGAATTCCTAAGAAGTTAAAAGCACCACAGAGACCGGTTTAGTTTTAAAAATGAATATCATAAGACAAATGTTTATTTTGGTGAAAGCTTGAAAGAAGTCTTAAATGCTCATATTAAGCAGCCTAGTCTTCCAATTGTAGTTTTTGAGAAAATGCCTACAGTATACTATATTGACTTGCTGGCAAACTGACTCTAATGTGGTTCTAAAATATAAATCAGCCTCAAATGCGAGGACTTCAGCGATATTGGTTGTTTCTTAGGAATGCTCTTCCTCAGCTTCAAAGTCTCCACATTAAAAAAAGAAAAAGCGATATGGTTTGCTTTGGGTTATGTCTGCCAGTATAAATCTCTGTACCAGAGGCGTCTGCACACGCAGGACCCAAAGACAATATGTTACATTCCTTGCCATTTACAAGCAGTGGGAGAGGAGGTTTAGGCAATATATGGATGCTTTAGGGGATTAACCAGCACTCCATCATCCCAGCTTTCTCTCCCTATCCCTCAAGTCGGTCCCTTCTCTCTGCCTTGTACTTATTTTTTTCTTTTTGTGCCTCAGCCTCTCTTAAACCAAAAGCTCCTTCCCAGCATGCATGAGTGTAATCCATGCTCTGACTCTGAGACACTTCCTGCTTGTTTTGTTTGTTAGGCTGATGAAAATCAGTTCCAATAAGGTGTCTTGGCTTTCTCCTCTTCTCTGAGGTGTCGCCTCAGGCAACCATTTTCTCTGGACAGGAAGACACTGCATGTTATTAAAGAACTTGTTGAAAGTCCATGCCCGTGCATTTTTTGTGCTGTGAACTCTCCGTCTCTCTGGCCTGGTATAACCCTCATAGACTTGAGCCTCTGGTCTGCCAGTCAGCCTCAGCTGCTTTCATCCGCTAATGTAGCTCTAACACTCACAGTTCAAGTGAAGCAAAATAAACATCTGAGAAGTTTAGACATGGTAAAACAAAAATGTGAGCTAGCTGTAAACACAGGCAGGAGTCACATATGTAAACATGCCTGGTTCCTATGGCTCAGTTAGTCTAAAAGTGGACAGTTTTTGGTAAGGCTGTTCCGGTTCGTGCTTCCCCTTACCCCACACCCCCCTTGTCAGTAGACACAGCTGTTGTCCGCCCTTGCAGTAATGTTGCTGCATGGAGGAAAAGAATCACTCGGCACACTACAATGAGTTAGGTGCTCCTTCACCTATGATGAGACATGCATGTCTGCAGTTACTCAAGAAAAAAAAACAAAACAACATATACTCAGTGAAAACTCTGCATCTACACACATCTACAGAGAATATCTGTCTTGTGTAATAGAATTTATTAATATTTTGAAAGCATTAAAGTCAGTCACCAGAGAAATGAGAAATAAAATGAGGCCGCAGGATTTGGTTTCTTCAAAATGAGTGTTTACCTGAAATTCACTTTTATTTTATTAGCTTGCTCAGAAAGCAATCAGCCAATTAGAAGAGAGACTAAGATCCAGTGTTACTTTTGCCACAAAAATGTTTTCCTCAAAATGGTTATTTATTAATAAAAAAAAACAAAACAACATCTAATAAAAAGCTAAGTGATGAGGATTAAAACTAAATAAAATGTAATTCACAGTTTCATCAATTGATAAAAATTAGACTATGAGTTGGAAAGAAACTGAATCAGAAAGATTTTTTAATCCATTAACAGCGAAGATTCCTACTGTCCACCTGGACTTTTTACCAGTTTTAACTATAAAAAGGCCAGAAAAAGTCTTGTGAGTAAGTGCTTTTGCCAATTTTTCCAGAACACTTAGAACCTTCGATATCTTGCAGTTTACAATATGTTGAAAGAATGAATTAACAGTTAACAATGAAGGAGTGGCTTCGCCGACTTCAGCGCAAATGGAATTACTGTAATGACCCTATATTGGCTGCCAAGCACAACTTCCCAGCTTTCAGAAACAGCTTGAATTTCTCTGATAGAGAAAACACTCACGAACTTATGGTAATTCGATGTGCCATTTTGCAAATGTGCCGCCAGTGGCAGATGTAGTGTTAATTTTCAACTGCCAATCATAGTCTCAAATTGGCTGAGGCCCAAACTCAGAAGTCTCTTTTTGAGTTGGTAGTGGAGGGGCTTCAAACGCTTTGCATAATGCCTAAATAAACGCTTGTTTTGAGTCATCACACTTAAAACCATGTGTCTGTGGCAGCATGGCATGTTGTTGAGAGTGCATGCCCCTAAACAAGAAGCTAGAAGGTCCTCCTCAGCAATTCTAGTTCAGTTCCAGCCAGTTTCGTTTGCTGTGAGTTGTTCCCCCCTTCTCTTTCCTCCCATTTCTTGTCACTCTTCACGCTGTCCTATCTAATGACGGCTGAAAAAAAATTACGTGTCTGCCTGTCAAAATGATCACTGATCAGATCCTCTGCTCTGATTGGCTTACTGTAACCGACCTGTTGAATTCACATGCTCACTTCTTATGGATATGAGCATTTTCAATGAAACTGTAGGAGTTGAAATGTCCCTTGTTCACACCTGTTTGGTTGTGTCTCAACCCGAGTAAGCCAATGGACAAAAGGTGTTTTTGCAATTAATGCCTGATGTAATTGTATTGTTTCCACCACAGAAAGAAAGAGCAGGAAATTGATTTTGCCCATCAGTGAAATTTTTCCTGAGGGAACCCTGCTTCTTGTAATTACTGATCTAGGGTTTCACTGCCTGCGCTCTCCAGCCTCTGTTAGCATTTAGCAATTAGCCTAATGACACAGAGTGCTCTGCAGCAGACTGGGGCCAATGCTGTTTGAGTCAGACTTGTCCATGCATGTCTACCTGCCAGGTTGTGTGTGAATTAAGTGAAGTGAGCTGTTAGATACAAAATTTTAAATACAATGGGTCATGGCCCAGAAACAAACCACCGTGCCTAGTCAGTGAGTGGGTTTGCAGCAGAGGCGGAGGAATTCCATAAACAATTCTGACAAAATAAACTTTTACTATGTATTTTTATGGTCACATCTCTAGGAGGGAGAATCTGTCTCCCGGCATAACAGCTACTGGGCTCAACACAAGGATAAACCATGCAACCAGCAAAATAAGCAGGTGAGGTTGCCTTGGTAAATAAAGTGAATGCCCCAACCTACAAATTCACTTTCTCTGGGATCAAATATTTAACTACTTCAAACAAATGCCACTTTATTTATGATTAATATTAATATATTATTAATATTTTTAACAAACATATTTTTACTACATCTAAAGTCTAACTTAAAAAATTACAGTGTGTCTCAAAAAAAATCTTAAATTTACAAGATTCAGTACAAATATTTCAGCTACATCTCTCTCAGCTGATATAGCTGAGTGTAATTCATATAAACATTTCAAAGATCAGTGATCACAGATGATCATGTTGACACCAAGTCACTTCAAAATTGAAACTTTATTATGGATTGATTTTGGTCGGGGGTCTCACTCACTCACTCATCTTCTACCACTTAGCCATTACCGGTTGTGGGAGTTGCTGAAGCCAATACCTTCTCATATTGGGCACCATGGGCAAATCATAAGTCCATCGCATGGCCAACAGACTAAGATGAACAACCACTCACACTCACCGAACCTGCAACCTTCCTGTTGTGGGGCAATAGAGCTAACCCCTCTGCCACCATGCTGCGCCCACAAAACTACAAACTGCAAAGGATTTACTTTGAAGGGATTTGTGTCACTTTTTAGGTGGAGTTGTAAATATTTACTCTTTATCGTCATCCCATTTTAAACTACTTTAAAGAACCTGCAATGACCATTTGTTCTGAAGATCCATAATTATGATATTTGATGAAGGCCATCTGCTGTGTTTGTTCAAGGGGCAGCTTGGTGAAGTAGAGTATAAGACTTAGTACTTAAGTTCTCTTCAGCACAATTTACATCTGCATCTAAAAATCTTCATCAGTAAATAAAACTTGCAACGGGGTCATAATGTTCAAATCCAGTAGTTATCAGGTGACCAACTTTCCACACATGACTGCTGACAAAGCAGCAGCCATGTGGAAAAACTAGCTAAAAAAGCCAATAAGTGGGGTTCAATTTATTTTTGTCAGAAAGAGAATGGATTAGAGGATGAATTCCATTTTCCGGTTTACACTGCCTTCAACATAAGAAAGCCATAATTTGGAAAGACCCTGTCCGAAGCATAAGCATCCATTTGCTACAGTGCCATATTCTTTGTGAGAAAGTCCTTTGGGACTGTGCTACTATTCGTTACACTGCTCTATAATCATGGCAAAACCTGTCATAAGGCCCCTGTGTGGTTGTAATGGTCCCTACCAAAGAAAAAAAAAGAAATTAAAACTAAATGCTTCCACATGGAAAACTGATATGTAATGTCATTCATCAAACAGCTGCAGAAATAAATACTGTCCTTCCTTGAGTGGTATCCTTGGCTAAGGTGGAAGGGGTAGGTTTTTGTGATGGAGGAAGCCAGTCCATTTCTAGAGACAGGATGTCTGAGATTTTCATTTTAAATTCTCATTTTAACTCAAGCCAAACATTACTTGTGACCTTTAACTTTAACCCAAGCCTTTTTGCAGTTCAGTTTTTAGCCCAAACAGCCTCAGCACAAGATAACTCCATGGCGTGGGCTAATCATATTATGTTATATTTAAAAGCGCAAATAAAAAAATTGCCAATCTGTCTTTTTATTCTTTGTGATGACACAAAACTCACTGAGAAGGTAAGAAGGAGCAATAAAATAAAAGATGTAAAATGTGTCACTTCAACAAACTGAACTAGAGAGAGAGAAATATAAACAAGGGGAGTGAAAAGCAGGAAGAAGACACCTCTTCATAAGACAAAACAAGCAAACGAGATGTTTTGCTCCAGTCTAAACACAGCTCAGAATTTGACTCTCAAGCCCTTCTGTTTTGAAGTCATTCATCCGTTAATAGGTATCACCATTCCCCCCCCTGCCCCTACCATTAAATAAATCTCCATAGCTGGTGCATTAAAGTTCTCATCGATGGAAAGAAAATTAGACTTCCCATTTTGGGATTATTGCAACAAGGCTTATCACTCTGCTTCAGCTTCTTTATGTTTATTAAGTGGAAGGAGGGGGCCTTGTGTGATAAACAGTCTGCAAATGAAAAGGGTTTGTTGAATGAAAGCTTGTATGTGTTAGTGTAGCGTGTAAGCCCGTTGTGCTTTGTTTGCCAGGTGATTTCCCCGATGGTGTTAGCTAAGCCTGAGAATTCCTGGCTCAGGCTTCAAAGAACAGCGGGGTCACCCCCTGACAGCAGCGGATACAGACATGTTCGCGCCAGCCATGGTTCTGTAATGTGCACGCTTTGAACAGCATCATATAGTTTAGGTTCATCCAACATTTTGCAAGGAAGCAAAGTTTGCTCATATAGGACCTATCACAGGCAGAGTCATAGAGTAGTCATAAAGTGCTTCCCAGATTAAAGTAAATACAAACAGGGATCCATAAAAATCACAAACACCAAGACCAAGACAAGGGTATAGAATGGGAATCCATAAAATATAGTGATCATTTCTAATTCAGACTGGGCTACAACTCACATGTTTTGCATTGATTATGAGATGGAAATACATGTATGAGACAGGCGCTTGGCATGTTTATCTAGATTCAGAGCCTAATCTAAGATAATACCAAGATTTTACAGGTTAGAAAAAACAATCGAATTTAGCACCCATGTTCACCACGTAGCTGTTTGCAGTAACAATCAAAAACTCACATTTGTCAGCATTTATCTGAGGAAAATAAATGGCCATCCTTAAATTGCAGAAAGATAAATTATATATGTGTAGCAGTTGTTACCAGAAAACCCACAAACAAATACAGTCAAATAGAACTGACTTCTTTAATATTTTTCATCCTACATTTTTTGAAATCTTAAATCTGTTTTTAGACTGCTGTCATTTTAATATTGTTTTTATTTATAATTAATTATTAAATTAACCACCTCAGCATGCAATTATGCCTCTTGTCATCCAGTCATATTATATGTTCATCCACTTTATATTGTTACATTCATTTTGTAGGCAGTTTCTTTTCTCAACATACCTTAGAAAACCCTAATGGTGTGATGCAGCCTGTCTCCAGATTGTTGTTTCATTATGAGCATGGCATTATGAGCTTGGCATCAGCTGTCATGGCGACAGATTGAAATGCCTGTAAAAACATAGAAACAACTTGATAACTGTGGAGTTGAATAATCTTTTCTTTTTTTTTCTTTTTTTTTTAACCAATTGGATAATGTGAAAAATAAGAACAAAGTTTCCCTGCATGTGCAGCTCATCCAAAAATGACAGTTCAATGAATGTCCACACATAAAAATGTGTGTTTGTGTCTGTTTATTGTCTGTGTGTGAATATGCTGCACATAGTGTTAGTTTGGGCAAATCAGGTAGGGAGCTTAGGCACTAAGGGTACTGTAAATCCTCTATATTCAGCAGAGTTGTAGACTTAGAGAGTATCTGGCCTATCTGAAATTCCCACCGAACAAAGAGGGAGGAGGGGGGTGGAGGGGGAAACAGAGGGAGGGAGAAGGTACTAAGCTGAAGAGGGGGTACTGTTTACATATCAAGACGCTTCCTCTAACTCCCAAGAAAAGCAGTAATTTGCCTTGCATGGTTTTACAGTTTAATTTCTCCATTGTGGAGGGGATAACCCCTTAATTATAGAGAAGGAAGTAGCCCTAAGCCCCGGACAGGGGGCGAGGGCTCACCCAAAATCTCAGTGAGGTTTGGAGACCCTTTTCCTTCTCCCTCACTCTGAAACTGGGATTCTCACTCTTGCTTTGACCATCTTGCTTGTTCATTAACACTTTGGGTGATTTGGGTGATTGCCAATTATCACTCCCCTTCAGGTAACGATTCCTTCCATGAGGTCAGACAGACACTTTTCTGTGAATTAGGCTAAATTCTCAAAGCAAGTTGCTGTTTTAACTTGGCTGATGTTATTGCTTGGTCCTCTATAATTGTAATTTATAGTCCTATCAGATTGGTGTTACTGGAATTTGTTGAACACAGATCAGACAATCAAGAAAATAAGACAGATTAGTCAGTGATGCAATGAAAATAATTTTTAGTTACCCATTTAAAACATTGTTCAAATATAAGGCAAAGAGTTTCAAACGATTATACCCCACATCAGTGAGTCAAAGCCAAATGTACTGAATTGGGCCACACAGAACATGGGAATGTTTTGCTTTTATCTGTAAATCACATCGTGAAAAGTAAATATATAAAATTTTTATAAATATTGTGTCTGTGTCTTCATGTAAGGCATTCATATACATTGTTCAAATACACTGACTCAGGCAAAAAAAGCTGAAGTGGAGCAATTTTCTCAGGTGTGCATTAACTTAAATCAACACTAGGGTGCTTGTGAGTTTGTGAAAATACTGGTGTATGTATGTGTGTGCATGTTGGCCTGGGTTTTTGGTTAGTGTTAAGCTCTGGCAGCTTGTCATAGCTGTAGAGACTGTAATTGCCTGAGACTTTGGCTGCGGGGTATCTGTAGTAACAACGAGACAAGGTTTTCATATTTAGTAGCCGCATCTCTCCTGAAACAAGGGCAGTTTAGCCTAGTATTTATTCAGTTTGTTTTTTTTTCTAATGAAGAAAAGATAAAATATTGTTTTCATATTTTAGCTTAAGTGACGTCTTTGTTAGAAGCCAGTATCTCATCACTTTTTAAGCACTGGCAGTTTCTTTTGTCTTTTGAAAGTCAGCACTGGGAGGAGGAACAGGGGGAGGTCTGTGGACGTGTGTTAACAGACGTGTGAACGGCCTGAGAAATATTTTCCTTCATAAAATGAGCAACATCTTGGATTCCAAATCAAGTTCTCCAGTTCTCCAGCCTGTGTTGCACACTCTTAACAGCGTTTTGAAGTTATTCTTGGATGAAAATGCTTTAAAAGCTGCCAGTGCAACACTACACCTCCCATGCTTGATGTATCAATTCTGATCATTGTGAAAAACGTGTTTTTATGTGTTTTCCTCTCTGTCTTCCTTGCCCAAGTCCTAATTTCTATTCTCCTCCGCCACACAGTTGCTAGCACCATTATGCTGTCATAACACAGCATATATAACCTGAGGTGATTCCAGGACTGAGTGCAGCAGCCTTCCCTGGGGGCGCTGCAGAAGCCAAACAGGGTCGCTACCTCAGTTGTCTCAGGAGATAGGTACCACATGTAAGCAGATGCATGCTCTGATAGGAACTGACAAGTGGCGGTCTGACACGTGGCAATCAGATGGCTTGGGTTAGCTTATTGCTATAGAAACAGTTTGCTTTGATTTTAATACAGATTTTGAAGAAAATACTGGACTCATGGATCCTCTAATCTCTCATTGTTTTAGATCTACATCAGCTTGGTGCTTGCTTCAACTAAGTCTGTCAGTTAAATGAGCAGCAATGTATTTGTGGTTTTAATGAAGCTAACAACAACTGAATGTGTGAAAAAGTCCTGTAAAGCCTTTTGTTGCCTTGCAAAATCTGTGCAAAATAAATATCATCATAACAATCAGGCTGCATTGTGGGAAATGGAGGAATAATGTGTGTGTTATATAACTTCAAATCTCTAGAAATTATTTTTCATCATGACTCTGAAAACATTACAGATATGAAAGGTTAAATCAATGGAGTCTTCTTGTAAATTGCACAACAGTTAAATCATACAGCTCTAACGATGATAATGCTGAAATATAATGGATTGTAGTCCTGATATTTTCTGATCTGACAAAGGAAGAAAGTGTTTTTCATCCTCCAGTATAATTCATCTATATATTTTTATTGACATGATTTAATGTGGCAAAAAGTTAAGAAATAGGAAAGGAAAGGAGGGAAAGGAAAGGTGATCCATCCAGCCCAAACATCTCCGTGTGAGTCTCTGTCATGTTGTACCACCATCACACTACTTCTGCCTTTTTAGGTTTACTCTAAGTACAGAATGATGTTAGTATGTGATTCATCTGAGTACCCCAAGCTACACTTGGGACAGATGACAGAAAAGACCCAAGGTTACCTGAGACCTCCACAATGAAGAGCAGTATTGAAATGTAATGGGTTTACGAAGATGGGTGGGAATTCGAGGTTGTAAACTAGTATTCACTCTCTCTTCATGGAAAAAAATTCCCTAGCGCTTGATAGCTGAAGCTGACAAAACCCCAAGTCATGATTCATTCCCCCTCTCGCACAACACACAGCACAACATAGCACCACAGCACGCGGCACAACTGCACACGGTGTTCATTGAATACTCTTAATGTGGTCCATTTAAAGAGAAGATGAAGAATATTACAGTGGCAGCACGTGCCACCCTTTCCCCACCAGAGCTGGCTGATGAATATCACAACTGGGCCACATATGGATCATTATCTAGATCGAGCCAGGAATTGTTACATCATTGGTGTGCTCTTAGACTGAGGCTTTGAAGAAGGGTAAAGGGAAAATGCTTTCTAATCAGGACCTAACAAAAACAAAAGCCACAGTGCCTAAACTCCAGAAAGATCATCTCTAACCCAAGGAGCCAGATGGTATTTGTTTGTTTGTTTCTATTGAAGGGAAACCCAAACTAAATTTTGAAAGAATTACGTGATAAGGCAGTCTGTAATCATTACTTTTGTGCATCCTAAAGCTCCCTTCAGGGATTCTTTTAGATGGTAGAAAACAAAATTTTCTAGGTTTTAATGAATGGAATTCAGTTATGGAAAAAGACTGTAGAGAATTTGCCAATTTTTTTTTTTTTTTCTTTGCTCTCCTTTTTGGATGGAGTCAAGATAAACATATAAGCCTTCACTCTGGATTTAGTCAGGAGCATAGAGTTTGGCAGGGGTCCACACTGTAATTGTTTCACTATGTTGCCACTCAATTTTGCCAGCATCTGAGCCCAAGCTAGTATACGAAACTCTCTCCTACGTTAGTGTCCCATTTTAACTCTTCAAAACGTCAAGGTTGGATGAAATACCGCTCTTATCGTGGCTGTTGTAGTCTGAGTAAGTTATTCTTAGTCCCTTTAATTTGTTTAGATGTTGTTACAAATCTCTGGCAGTAACCTACCAGTGTCTTTCACCCTCCATCTGCAACTTATGCAGTGTCTCTGTTGTTAATGAATCATGGATAGAACAGAAACTATAAAAACGGCCAAAGATTTCAGGGTAGAAAAGCGAAGCAAATGCTGAAGTGTCTTAAAGTTGCAATTTAATGACCATCAGCAGACAACACTGGTTGTAAAAAAAAACGGATCTGATAGAAGTCTGTAGGAAAATATTTTTATTTCTCACTTGATTTATTCAATTCTTCAATACAACATGATGTTTTGTTTTGTTTTTTTTCTTATGATGATTTATGACTGACAGGCAATCAGGACAGAGTACAGAACAGGTCAGATCCAGTATTCACTCCATCTCAGCTCCACCTTCCAAATATGGATTCTTCTGATTTCAAAAAACAGCCATATTACAAACTTGAGGCCTCAAAACAGCAGCTCACAAACCATTTAGTGGCATTAAAGTGGCCTGAGGCTTGACTGAAACCCAACTCAAAATGATAACATTACCCTCTCCAAATTCACAATAGACATCACCAAATGACCTTTACAAAGAGATTGATACATTGAATAGTTAATTAAGTAAATATTCAGACTTTATACAGAGCCTGTATGCTTTGCATGCTTTTTTAATTAATGGATCGTATTATGAGTGAGTGTATTTTTCTTTTCTTATTTGCTATGGATTTATATCTCTGTAGTTAATTGCAAGCAACCTACACACAGTGCAGTCCAGTCCAAAGGAAAAAATAATTAGCTAACTGAAGATCCCGTAGAATTAATCACAATTTGTTTGCTTTCAAGATTTATACAATCAGTGGAAGTTGTGAAGAGACCTCACCATATATATGTTTTTTTTTAGCTTTTAGCTTTTCTTAGACAAAAACTTAGTCAAAACTAAGAAAAGCTAAAAAAAAAAGCAAAAAAGAAAAGCTAAGAAAAGCTAAAAGTTTTGACAGTGCACTGGCATAAGTTTAGTTGTGTACATATCATGATTAATCTACACTTCCTAAACACCATGACTTTTCAACAAAGTTTTTTGTTTGTTTGTTTTTTTTGTGGCCAAAAAAAAAAAAAAAAAAAGAAACAAGTCAGAAGTATTTTAATCCCAGCCTCACAATGTAAGGGATAGTATAATACCATTTAGTAAAAGCATTACTCATTTATACCAAATGGTTACAAAGTTTTTTAGGGGAGAGAAGAATCCAACAAGTAAAGAGGAATTCTGCAAGGAGAACACATGCATAAACATTATGCATTTGGCACATAAAGATGAGTTTGGGGCCACTGTCTTAGCTTCTCAGGTAAATGGGCCGCTGCAGTACAGTGTGTTGAAAGAGTGTATCCACTTAGAGACAAATACAATTTGGTTATCTAACTATCTAACACTCTTTGTTCTTGTTTCCTTTGTTCTTACTTTTTTGAGTTACCATCCTAGAAAATTAATAAATACAGGTGTATTCATTTTCCAGCTTTTTGTGAAAATGCTAAAATGTATTTTTCGCATTTTACTTTAATGCTAAAGTAAAACCTATCTGCTATCCTTCTCCTATTATTCAGTTTACTTCCTGGTCATGTCCAAACCCCAGTTTATGTATGAAAATAGTGAGTAGGGTGATGCTGTTCATCTCAAAGGAAAGTACCAGAAGCAAGTATAAAAAGAAGTATCAAATATGAGTTTTCACTTTCACAATTTTAATATTTGAATAAAAACACAGCAATGGATATAACACTATGGCCTTCTAAGGTGTTTGTCTTGTCAACTGTGATTTAAGGCAGGATGCACATGGAGGTCAGTGTGCCCACCCTCCACACTCAGGGCGGATTAGTCTGTGTTAGTGTTTACAATGCTGTTCAGTGTGCAATCCTATTAGAAAATATACCTTGTCAGTGGATAGGGATATTTAGGTTTAATAGCATACACACCTGAATATGTCAGATAGAGGTTTTTTTCTTCTCTAATCATCTAATTGTTGAAGAAATACTAATGCTCAAATATGTTTGCTTTTTTTTCCTCTGTAAAAAGGAACATTTAAGTGGGAATAGCTGCCGTGATTTACACCCTTTCCTTACCCACAAAGTTATTAAATGTGGTTTTAAAGGTTGCTGGTTTAAATCTGAGAGCATCATGGTGAACTCTGTGGGAATGTGACACCTGTCTCAACAGCCACTACTCAAGTGGTTTTTGAGCAAGGCACCCACCAAAGGGCAACTGGTTGAGCAGCTCAGCTCTTTGTGGTCATCAGTGGAGGCCTGTGGTTAAACTGGCCAGATTCCCAGTGGAAATGTGTGTAACTATAAACACAGAACTGGGACAGGGTTGAGATTCACCCTAATGAAGTGCAAAAAAACAGATGATAAAAATTATTAGATGCAAGTAATTTGTTTTATATTCTGTCAGTCATTTCTTCAATTCATGATGATATATTTGAAGCTCAAATGAGAATTTCTTTCTTTCCCATATGATTGAGAGCCCTTCTGACCACATCCATAAATGTATTTGTCAGATAGAAGAGATTCTCCCACGGGCTCACCCCCAGGGTGATTCAACTCTCTCAATGTTGCACAAGGGAAGCGGCATGTTGGCTAATTTTATCACACAAAGCATTCTGTTTGTCAGTGTGGCTCCAGTGACAAATGATTCCTTATCTTGAGGGCTGTTGTTTGTTGTTGCTGAGTAATGTCCTGGCCACTCCTGGCTCTCATCTCTGGAGCCTTCAGAGGCCTCAGCTGCTCCACTGTCAGTCGTCAGGAGCCATATTCACACTAATGTAGATTGTTTGTGTGTGTGTGTGTGTGTGTGTGTGTATACACATCCACGTACGAACTCACACTTTCAAAGACATACAGGATTTTAAGTTTATTTCTGCAGGAAATAAACTTTCTTTGATTTGTCCTCAAACTAAGGTGCCACGTTGCCTTTTTTGTGTGTCTACATCTCTGCTAATACCACTGTGCTTGATGCATGTAATCTACTTAAGACAGATATGCAGGTTAGCACATAGTGAGCTTCTTTTCTCTTTCAGGGTAACAAATCCCTGTCTGTGATGTGTTACTAATAGGACTTCCATACAGTGATTAAAGCCAAGTAAACTATTGACTGCAATGTGTGATTGCATCTGCAGTAAAACTGCTTATAAATAAATGACTTGTTTTTTGAGTAAAAATAAAGAAATTGGCAAGTAAAAAAAAAAAAAAACACACTGTAATTATTTTTCTTGCACTTAGTTGTAGTAAAAAGGTCTGCTTTGCCCCAGGATCTTCTCTCCGGACCTCAGAGTCAGAGCAGCACTTAAAGCACATGTCCTGCGACCTGGCAGATCCAAGAGGTTGTAGCCCTAATGATTCATGTCACTGCAGACTCCATGTCCTCTTCTTCCTATTTCCTTTCTCTTGGTTCATCTCTGCATCAGCCAACTCTTCACGGTATTGCCTGGGGCTCTGCAGTCTTGTCTATTGTTTATATACACTACCAGTTAAAAGTTTGGACACACTTTCCTGTTCATTTGAATGAGAACGTGTATCAACACTTTTTACTGGTGATATCGCTTTTTCATTTTCCGGGTCCCAGGATGCTGGAGCTAATGTTGTGGGCGAGGGGCGGGGCACACCCTGGACAGGTCGCCAGTCCATCACAGGGCCAACACACAAAGACACACAATCACTCACACCTACGGACAATTTAGAGTCACCATCTAACCTAAACATGATGTCTTTGGATGGTGGGAGGAAACCAGAACACCCGGGACATGGGGAGAACATACAATCTCCACACTGAAAGGATCCAGGCCAGAAACCAAACCCTAACTACTATGCTGCCATGCTGGCATATATATATATATATATTTCACAAGATGGAAGGAAAGCCACACTGCCAAGTTGTGTGCATGTCCGTGCTGGTCACTCCATCTCCAGTGGAGTCAGCCAAATAGCCAGGTTTTTCAAATGCGAGTCAACCTATGAAGAAAATAGTTGAAATGCACACAGCAGTGAAGAGGATCAAACTGCAGACATAGGCATTAATAAAAACATCACTAACAGGATTTGAAACTGAAACATGGAGGTCACACAAGCCTCAAATCCACAGAGAACCCAAAGAACTTGACAGCTGACAGGACAGAAGGCCGGTACATTCACTGTGAGTTGATCAGGAAAATGGGTGAATGGGTGAACAGGTGCACGTGGGGAGTCGGTTGGGGAATATCAGATATTGCTGATCCGCAACTATCCTTATAAATGTAAGGGTGTGAGGTAAATGATGAGGTGGACACACTGACCAAGTTTGACAGGAACAGGGAAGGGATCAAGATAAAAGGTCACTTTACAAAAAAGAAAAAGACCAAGGCAGCACCATCACTCAGGGGTTGGGAGGGATTACCTGAGAGCCAATCCAGTTGGTCAGAGGCCCTCTGACCTGCTTCACAGCTGTTTCTTGTTAGTGCCTTAAAACAAATTCCCAGAGTGGGAGGTTTACATGCTGACTCCTGCCCCAGAGAAAGAAGCCAGACAAGAAGGAGGTTTATAAGACCCTACCACTGTGTGTGTCTATGCTCGTTTTTGTGTAAGATTATGAAAAATTTAGTATTTACTTTTTATCTTATCAAGATAGATGACCAGACAAAACAGCTGACTGCACTTAAAGTGCTCTGTCCTGTTTTACAGACACCGCTAACAGTCAGCTGAGTCCATCTTGATTTCTTCTAAATCAGCTTTCGCTAAACAGAGTTTCACTAACAGTGACAAGATTTTTAAAGTCATTCAACGAGGGTTGACCTCTGAATCAACTGTGCTACGAATGAAGAAGTGGAAGGAAGACTTATCTTAGACAGAAAAGTGTAGAGAAGAGACATGTGAGAATAAAATCCACTCAGTCATACATTCACCTTTTGGAGCAGCACTATGGTGACAGGTTATTTCTATATGTAGCCGCACCCTAAAATAAATTGTCAGATTGGTAGTGAGATATACATCTGAAAGAGATCATTTGATCATTGAGTGATGTTGGTAAAAGTCTGAAATTGGCCACATGGTTGTGGAGCTTTTGTAAACTTTGCTGCTAATGTTGTTGTTTAATAAAAAACCGCCATGCTTGTGGGCATAAACATTTTTACAAACTAAATTAATTTGAACATGAACTATTTCAAAGTTCCCTGAAGAAGAATGCTCCTTCATCCGTGTTAGAAGGGAAAATGTGCTTCACTCTCTGAGACACATTTAACTGATCCAGCATGGCTGTTTGATGAAGACCAGTTGAGGTTCATCCAGGAGATACTCCCCAAGCCTCCTTCTCAAATCTAGAGAGCAGTCTCCCCAGGGCGTACCTCACCTTAGGATGACCCCCCCAGCCAAGACAGCTTGAGATTGATGTGCATAGCCTCCTTCTCCCACACACTGTGTGCAATTTTGGGTATTTCCTTTGCCTTTCCTTTCTTTCCTTTCAAGACAAAAAGGCCTGTTTACAACTCAGGGAGTGTGAATGCTGAGCTTGCACTTAGGATGCCGTCATAGGCCGCTGAGGACACTCTTTGTGTGAACTGGCAGCTTCTCTATCAGCTGTATCTAGGGGGTTAAAGGGTTTGCAGAAGACAGAGGAATGCTCCGAGTTAATGTCATTTGAAGTGACTTCACTTCAATGGTGCCAGAAACTGGCGATCAAATGAAGTTTGGAACTTAGAGAACAGATGGATAAAGTCACGCTAAAACTGACTTTTATGATCATTTTTATGTGTTATTTTAACCAATAGCAGAAGACACATAATAGTGACAACTCAATATATCCTCAACGCCCAACCCAGCAAACTTTTTATCTCATTATTCACTGTAGGCCATGAATTAAACATCAGTTTATTCCTGTCAGTGCTGCACTAATACAATCATTTTTTTTATTTTTAGATTTTATGTTCATATGTTGTTATTAAATAATACAATTCAGTCAATTGCAAGTAACATTGAATTGTGTTCATACATTTGTTTCTGGTTCATGGGGGGTGCTGGAGCAAATTCTAGCTTATATAGGGCAAGAGCAAAGTGCACCCTGGACAGGTCACCAGACCATCGCAGGGCCAACACACAGAGACAGACAAAGAACCACTCACATTCAGACATACGGATAATTTAAGCCTGGTTTGTAGTCCGGTGTTAAATCATTGCTGTACCTGCACCGTTGCCATGACGCTGTCGTGAAACCTTTGAATTTCTCCATCACTCCATTTCATCGTGGTGCAATTCACCACCAGAGTGGTAGGAGGCTGCGCTCCTTTCCTGAATGGTTGTCGTCAATCTCTAATTGATTATTTCTTTAGCTTCCTTCTTTTCCGGTCACAGTGAACATTGGCGACCAAGTGAAAGAAAATCTTCCTGGAGTTGAAGTTGTTGGATGTCGAAGAAGGTATCCTTACACCATCTACATCGCAACAGAAAAATAATCTGGAAATACGGAACCAGAAATGCGTTACTACCAAGCAAACCAATCGCAATCATCTCAGACTACCTCGATGCGTAGTTAAATATTTTGGGAGCTTTCCTACCCTACGACATAGGTACAGCATTGATTCAACGCAGGACCATAAACCAGAGTCACCAATTAACCCAAATATGACGTCTTTGGACAATTGAACTGAACCTGCGACCTTCTTGTTTGTCAACAGCACTAACCACTATCCTGCAGCGTTTCCTCTGTTAATACATATTTACATTGTTGTATTTTGTATAACATATATTATTGCATTTTCACATAAGTAACGTTTCATTTGCTGAATGCCAAATTATGATGTACAGAAAAGCAAAGGAAAGAATGTATTATTGTAAAAATAAAATGCATAAATGCATTAGGGTGCTGCTGCTGTACATCAGGTATTACTTCACCACAGTCAGGTGGAAAACTTTATAAATGTGATTTTTGTGTTTTTAGTCAGGTGTGGGTCTCAGTCAGCTTTTCTTTTTTTTTCTTTCTTTATTTATTTTTTTAATTAAGAATATCTACAACACAACTAAAGATTTTATATTCTAAAAGTAGCATCATTGAAAGTGTATGACAGAAACAAAAGTCTGCGCCAACCTTTTCTTTGATATTGGGTAGACTTAAGTAGCTCTGGCTAATGGCAGGTAGCCCAGGTTAGATAAGGTCTTGGTAGCGCTCAGTCTTTAGAACAATTAGGAAAGGCAATGCAGCACCTTGTGGTCCTGGTGATGGATCATACTCCAGGGGGGTTCGCTGACATTGACTTAGGACTGATTGTCTGAGGCAGAAGTACAGATCTGACAGAGAGTAATTGGTGAGGAAGGGAGCCAGCTGGGTCTGTGCAGTTTCTGTAAACACACTGGGGCAGGAACGAAGACAAGATAGGCTCAAGTAGCTGCACAACAGCCCAGCAAGATGATATGACACATCTGGGGGTGTGGCATCATGACAAGATATAAATACAGGCCCAAGGCCTTGATAGCAGCTAACTGGATAAGATTTCACTCTTGCTCACTGAAAACACATGAATACTGCATATCATTTGAAAAATATACCCTAATTCATGTTTTTGTATTCAAATGATTGTATGGAATGTAAAAGTGTGATTTAATGACAGTAAAGCACCCAACGCTGCTGTTCCTCTAACCTTTAGCAATCATTTTGATGTGTTTCAGCTGATTGTTTTGGCAAAGTTACATTTTGGCTTAGTTACAGCTGTTTTCTATGACAAAAATCTGAAAAGTAAACTACCTGCCCAAAATGTAACATGGACAGAGTTAGTAGCTACCTGGTAGCCAAGAGAATTATTTATTTTCAAGCGGTGGTATAGATTTGAAAACAGAGTGACTATGAACTTTATTACATTGAGCTGCCAGAAACCCATCTCCTAATTCATGCTTGTGTTGATCTGTGTGTGTTGTAAGTGTAAATAGATGGTTCACTGTAAACACACGAAGGCAGTGACATTATTTATTTAGCTAACTTACTGTGGAGTGCAACCAAAGACTTTTTCATTCATTCATTCATCTTCTACTGCTTATCCATTTACGTACACCCTGGACAGGTCGCCAGCCCATTGCAGGGAACAATGCAAAGAGACAAACAACCACTCACGCTCACACCAAGTTATTAGCTAACTTGTGTCTACCGCAGCTTCAGAGAGATATTTGTGTTTTGTTTGTTTGTTTGTTTAAGTACATATGAGAGCAGAATGTAGCTATAAGGTGCGATATGATCTGCATCCTCCGCCAAAAGATGATAAACCCCTTTGCCTGTGGTTCATCCATAAGGATGCTGAGTAGAAATTGCAGACCACTGTGCCTTGATTGTGCTAGCATTTGTACATATGATATACGTACATATATAATGTGTATGTTTACATTAACTAAACAAGTACAATTTATGAGAAGGAAAGTGTTTCGTTAATAAGCTTGCTTTATTCTGAACAGTTTGTTTTTGTCACCTCTATTTTTCATTAATTCTTCTATTTTTGTGATTGTATTTCAAGAACTGAATGGTACCAAAAGATTTGCAGACTATACACCCACATACACCCACAACTTGATGTTAAATAAAATGTCTTCTCATTTTCAAGCGTTATTTGAATTTTTATATCATGCATGACTGCAGGACTTGCCCTGTCCCACGACACAAGAAGCTACAGTACTACAGTACTACTGACATCTCCACGTGTCCAATTTGAAAGATATGACTCTACTGACTGTACTTTAAATGAGTTCCAAGCATCCAATACAATGCCGTACTCACAGTGCTGACTCAAAACTTCTGGAAAACAACTGTGTCTTGTGAGTTAGTGCGTTTCATGTGTACATCATAGCCTATGCAGTCTTTTCAGTTCAAAGGGACTAATGAATTTCCGCTCGAACAATCTCTTGTCATTACGAAGACCATTGGGCTAATCCACTTACCTTTTGCCCCAAATCCCCCTATCAATAAAAAAGGTATCATTTTACCTTCCCCAAGGGTTTTTAAAAGTAAAGAGCCACTCTGTTAAGACTTCCTTTCAGAGATGGCAGTGGTTTTCGTGCTCTCATGTAAGCCTCTAATCTCTCTGTCGCCATCACTCGCCCATGCACTGCCCTAGAGGAAGCAACGTCTTCCAGATCTCATAAAGTGTGTGTACTGCAGAATTTCCAAATTAGTTTAAACATAGACTTTTTATTAACCTTTGGCATGGTAGTTGCTGTAGTGCGATTTTGCACACACATCTTGATAGTAACTTCAATAGTGTCTCTGTCTGTGTGTGCATGTGTGTTTAAGAAAGACATTTCTGTTCTCAAAGTAACACATTTGTATTTGTCACTGTTGATGGTTTCTCACTGAGAGTGAACTGCAGAACAAATCAGTGTCTTTGTGCATGGGTGTGTGTGTGTGTGTCTATGGGTGTAATTGTGAGTGTATGCAAGAGTGCATGCATGCACATGAGCATTTGTGTATAGCCGTTGGCACAGTGCTGTGTAGTTGGGACCCAGGCCAACTTTTTCTGCTGGAATTTCCTGTCTGAATCCAGCACCCCCACCTCTCTTACTCCTCTGCTCTTCACTTCTCTCTTTCTTTCTGTGCTTTCCCACTTGTGTCTCTCACTGCCCTTTTCTCTCAGAGCACAACAAAGGCTTTTTTTCTGAAAATTATTCCAAGCTTGGCCTCTCAGGGCATTATTATTATTGTTGAGTACTTCCTCGAAGACATGAGCCTACTTCACTCTCCACTTCAGCGTGGTCCTGATCAGGGGTTTCATTTGGACATAATGAGAGAGTGCATTTCCTTCTTCTTTCTCTGAGTCATGAGATTGAGAGGGACCTTTGTTAACATCGAACACCTGGCATTGTCTTTAGTGAGGGATCAAACTGGGGCTTTAAGATGCAAACTAAAAAGGAAGATATTGGGCACTCCCTGACGCTTGGCAGGATGTTCAGCAGGTCTGCAGGCTCGTTATGGGGGCAAGAGGGCAAGATACATTTGGTCTTAAAACAAACACATTGTGAAAGATCAGAGCAGATACGGTGCCTGTAAACTACTACCAGTCAAGGGTCCCGTGTGGTTGGGCCCTTAGTATACTGTGCATTGTCCGCTTCAGTAAATTTTGAGCTCTTTTCCCTGGTTCACAACAATGATTCTTGTAGTACAACAGAGTCCTGTGTAAAAAGACAAACGTGCATGTCTTTTCCAAACCCAAGTAGATTGTGGACACTTCAGATTTGAGCATATATGTTATGTAAATAGTTAACAATGATAGACCTCAAGGTGAGATATCTGCCTTCTGATATGGCATTTCCTGCATAAATATGTAGAAGCTGTTTGGCAATAGCAACACAATGCATCCTAATAGTGAAGATGTTCTTTTTCATTGGAAAGCATCACCGCTGACATTGCCGAAAGGACCACATTAGCGTGATTTTACTCATGGAAAATTATCACTGCAGACATTCTATTGTCCTCTACACTGTCAAAGTCTCGAGTAGAAAAAGTTTAGACATGTTGTGCTATTGTTGGCCTCTGTCCTCCACACTGTTTCCAATATATGAGGCTGCAGGGTGGACTAACCCTGTGTGCCAACATACCCAAAGGGGACATGCTGACAGTAAATCAAGAAACCGAGGCATGTGTATTGTACTGGTTACCTACCTGTCGGTATTTGTCCCTGCAGCCCAGGAAACAATGCAGCTGTCTAGGTGATGGAGGAGCCTGTCCAGCACTTATCACACCTACATTCAACAGATGCAACCAGGGAATCAGTTTCTTGAGGACTTCTGTGTGGTGCAGTTTTTGTTTTTGTTAAGGTTTTTTTTTGTTTTTTTTTGTTTTGTTTGTTTGTTTGTTTGTTTGTTTGTTTTCTTTTGGTGCTTTTTATTTTTTGGAGTATGTTTGTCTCAGTTGAACTTTATCATTAAAGTAATAAAGTCAAGACATAAAAACCCTTCTGAGAAAAACTTTTCTGGCCATTAAAGGTCCCATATAGTCTAAAGGTACATGTGGAGCTTTGTGATGTCACAGCAAAGCAGTAACTACCCATGCTCATGCTCCAGAATTACTGGCCTGTTGTTACCAGAGCTCTAAATAAAAGCCTGAGAGAGAACACTATACTGAGATAATTTTTGGTGACTATATAATAAGAAGTATAAATATATTGAAAACAACACCACAACCGATAAAAGGCTTAAGAAAAGCAAGAAAACTCACTGAACTTTATTAAAACGAATTCTAAATAAATAGATAGTATATCTATCTATAGTATAGTTCAAAATAACAAGTCCTTGTTACAAATGATTTAATTACAGAAAAAGGAATATCGTCTTGTTGTTTGGTATTTTAATGATCAACTCAAATACAACTAAAAAAAGATATTGTGTTGGCCTGACATCCAGCACAACCTGCTTTTGTCACAGTCGATCCTCCATGTCACGTGCTCTCCACTGGAGATGTGCCAGGCAGCACAGGCAGAGGGCACCTCTCAGACAAAGACCAAACTTCTGGCTCCACTTGTGAAACAAAGCTCAATCTCCTTTCCCAGTTCTCGCTCACTCTTTTGGCTTTGTCGCACACAAGTTGATTCTGAATTGGCCGTCAGTCTCACACACAAAAGTGATGAAGGGTCGCATGCTGAGATCCAGCAGCATGGATCTTGATAGAAACACAAAGCCCTAGGCTTTTACCGCTCAAAGACAAGAGGAGATAGGGAGTGTGTCGCACTAGACAAGTTTTTACAACTCAACATACTCAACAGATGATTGTGTGAGTGTGAGTGCAGTATAACAATGTGACATTGAAATCTTACTTTACTTGGAGGTATCCACTTATTTGTAAAGAAATTTGGGTAATTCATTAATTGTATGATGATTGTATTGTGCCAAATCATGATTTAGCCTGAAATTTCAAAATCAGTTTGTGTTCCTTTACTTTCTGTTCATATTTTCCAGAATGCAAAGAAGCTCAATTAGCTCATTAGCAAAATGTTGGGGGGGGGGGGGGGGTTCTTTTTTTGTTTTGGGACAGTGTTACTGTTAACCATCAGGGCCTGACTTCAAATCAGTTGATCATTATTATTAGTAATAATATTATTATGCTGAAAATGAAACTATAACCGTGAGGGTGTCCTGATGACCAAATAGCTAGGGATGTGTGCTATATCAGAATTTTCAGCCAGGTCTCTGGTTAGACTTCCAACCAGTTGGACATGATATTATTTGTCAGTACATGTGTACACACACACATATATATAGAGAGAGATATAGATTGAATGATAGATGCAGTTTCAACTAAGCCCAACTTTGCTAGCTAGTTGGTCTAACCTGCTCGATTTGGTTTCTTGTTAAGATGAATTGTTTTCTTTTTTTCTCTGTTTCACCTTTTGCAGTGATGAGTGTGTGACACAGCTAAATCATTAAACTGACTTTTTATTTCCTGATTTCATCATATATATATATATATATAATATATATATATAATATATTATATATATTATTTATATATATATTTATATATATAATTAAAAATTGGCCAGAAAACTTACTATATTCTCTGGTTCAATTCTCTTTCTGAAATCAAACACTTATCTCAGCTTCTTTATTCATTCATTCGTCTTCTACTGCTATCAGTTTCTGGGAGCCAGTCAAATCAAGTCAGATTTATTTATACAGCGCCAAATCATAACAAAGTTACATCAAGGCACTTTACATATAGATGAGGTCTAGGCCAAACTGTTTATAAAATGATTTATAATCCCAGCTCACACTGGATGAGGGCGGGTTACACCCTACCAGGTTGCCAGTCCGTCGCAGGGCCAACGCACAGAGACAAACCACTCACACTCACACCTATGGGCAATTTAGAGTCTGTCTCAGCTTCTTATCACTAGTCAATTAAAACTGGCATTTCAGCAGGTTCACTCAAGCAGATTATGCAAAGGGAAAAGAATCAGTGTCTTGTGACGCTTTGAAAGAAATTCCATGTCAGTCAAATAGTTCACAGCTCAGAGCTACCATCAGGGGAAAACTTCTTCCCCCGGTCATGTGTAATCCCTTCAAAAGTAACTAAGAACAAGATGGTACAAAGTTATGATGATTGCTCCAATCACAAGGACAAAAGGCTCAATCAGAGTTAAGTAGTAGTAATGTCTGTTTCCTTAACGGGCATCACCTAAAAACAACAGCCTGAGTTCTGTCATCGCCTTCAGGCACAGAGGTCTGCTACACCTTGTTTTTTCATTGCTGGTTAGAGCTAGTCCAGGGCCTGAAGGCACACTTCAAAAGGGAGGTGTCTGGAAGATGCAAACTTTGAAAAGAAACGCAATGGGATATCATAATTGCTGTAATTATTATTGTGTGACTTACGCTGGACTTGAAATGCTAATGCTACGTACTGAAATATTACACCTGAACTCTTCCCATAAATGTATTTTTCTTGCTTACCTCCATGGTAGAGGAGCTGGCATTTGATTGGAGCAAGCATATATAACTGAATTAGAGAATAATTGTTCTTTATTTCACCATAACTCAATGACATATTTTTTTAAATGTTAAGAATCAGAAGTGTTTCCATTCACTGACGGTATCTTAGCTGCAATCCAAAAATACTTGCAAAGTAGAATTTACCTCGAAGTGACTGAATAAAAACAGTAGAATACTCAGCTGTGCAAAGCAAGCCTCAACAGAACTTCCAAAAAGGAACTACTTTATTCTAGTCACGTTGGCAATTGTGCCTCTGTTTGAGCCCCTGAAGGCCTTAATCAGAGCATGCCATTTAAAAACCTTTAGCCTGAAATATTAGTATAGTCAATTTACAGGCTCCCTTTTTCCTGAGTTTTCAACATTGGAATTATGTGGCTTTGGTTTAGCGCCTCCCTGTTTCTGCGTGGGTTTCTTCCGGGTACTCCGGTTTCCTCCCGCCTTCCAAAGACATGCATGTCTGGGTTAATTGGTGACTCTAAATTGTCTGTAGGTCTGAATGTGAGTGTGAGTGGTTGTTGGTCTCTGTATGTTGGCCCTGTGATGGACCAGTGTGTACCCAGCCATCTTCCAATGTGAGCTGGGATTGGCTCCAATAACCCATACAACCCAGAAACGCAGTGGCAATGAACGAATGAATGAAGGAATGGTTTAGTACCACAGATATATTGCAATGTTGCAATGTTGTGAAAAGACTCACCAATTTCCCCTTTTTCAACCAATCTTAGTCAGACAATCAGATAAGGATAATCACTTCAGTCCTTCCACGATGTGGACACACACGCATACACGCGCACACACACACACACACACGTATTGATGCTGTTTTGCTGTTTTTGCTCCATTTCTTCAAATGAAATATATGAAAGTTTACGTTTAACTGGAGGGAATTAGTCATTCTTTGTCTATGATTAGAGTTCCTGTCCTCCATCAATCAGTGTAATAATGTCTCCTACTCAGTCGTTGTAATGACAGTAATTAATGAAGATCGGCTGTGTTGTTCTAATGAGACTTCCCTCAAGCCACCAGACTGTTTATGGCAGGAAACAGTGGATTTGTGCATTCTTTGTCTGACACATAAAAACACATTCATTGTTGTGTAAAACCTGGTTTGGTCTTATTGAGACCGAGTCATTAATGAACATACTTTTCCTGTAGCAAAAGCCACAGACAGTGTAAAAGGTTTCAATTACTGCTGGATAACAGGAACTGTAAAACGGCACAGTTGCATCTCATGCTGCGCCGTTGGCACTAGTCAGGAACTGTGCTCTGTCTCCATATTTGTCTCCCTTGTTCCTATTTATTGCCTCCTCCAGCTTTAAAATGTGTGTCATTGGCATTAGTTATTACAGTTGTTTCTCTGTATTTTGCTGTTTGTAGTGTGTAATGGTTTTCTTCTCTGTGCTCACAGGTGCCCACCACCTCTTCCCGACATTTCACACACCTATCCCAATCGACGTGAGGCACCATGAGGGGAGGTACCATTATGACCCACACCCACTCCATGCTATGCACGGGTTAGTATTGTCATTCTGGAATGCAATCTTCATGGGGATATGACTCCTCTAAATTCAGCTGTGCAACCAATTGCATTGCATTCAAAAGAAGTTTAGTATAAATTATAATCTAATAATCTCGATCTTCAAACTATAACCAGGGGGGAATCTTTGAGAAATTATGCATGAAACTAATCCATGAGATGAAACAAAGTGATACAGCATACATATTCCACAATAATACACAAATAACCATGTTAAACAGTGTGTAAGGAGATGGAAATGAGAAAAATTAAGGCATAGAAAATAAAATAATTTGTTCCTTTAATGAGAGATCCATATGATTCTGAATAGAATCCTATGCCAACAGAACCACATGAAGGTCAGTTTTTCTGTTCACCTTTTCCTTGATCCTTGTCAGCTACTGTTCTGGAAAAACACTTTCTGTGTGTGAGATTGAGTCAGAGAGCCCAGTTCAAACACATCAAAGCCAGACAAGATACACAGAGTGAGAACACAGAGGTGGAGAGAATGAGGACAGACAAGTCGAAGTTTTTGCCCATACAACACATTGTTAACATTTTCTCCACCAACATTTCATGGTCTGGGACTTTGACAGTGGTGTAGTGCTGGCATCCCCACACAGTAAGTACAAGTTCACATAGAGAAAGTCTGGTGAAACATGGTGTTAGAAGGAACTTTTATGTCTTTCCTAGTTATACGTTGGTGGGACCTCAGCTTGCAACTTCTGTCCTGAGTCAACCTAAAAAGAAACACACTTTCTCAGGCTATTAATGTGGCTATACCATACAAGTCTGGCCTTTTCCACACTGCTAGGCCATCCAGTGCTTATGTCACATATTTAAATCCAAGAAAGGAACCCAGGGGGAAGATCAATAGGGGTTTTGTGAGAACTGTGCTGTAACATTTAAATTCAGCAAGATCAGGTGATACCTGGTGCAGGCAGAGCCATTCATCACCTGCAAAGCGAGGGGGAAGAAAGTTGGACTGTGCACCCAGTTTGTTTGATTAATGCTTAGTGATGCTGACAGAGCGCACCCGCTATTTCATCAAGACCTCGATCTAGCTATCCTTAACACAACCTGCATCAAATTCACCTTAATACTGTGGAGAAGTGGAGCAGGGTGTCAGAGTAGGGTGCTCAGTGGCAGCCCTTCATCATTGGCTGGTTCCTGCATGTCAGCTCGAACTTTTTCGTCTGAAAAACTGTGCTTACTCCTGTTTGTTAACACAATACAATCAGTTGCATACAAACAGGCATGGCAGGCACTTTGTCATTCCTGTTTGTATGTAACAGAATGAGGGCTGACAGCCATTCAGTCACAGATGTCATAGTGCAGATCCTGCAGTAATTGTTTCAATGCTCCCTGGATAACAATGTATGGACTGAATAGGTGTGTGAGGGAACACTACTGCAGGTCCTTCCTACCTTCAGTGGTAAGACTTCATGACCAGCAATGCTCCCAGTAAGTGCTACTAGCTGTGTTAGCAGCAGTTGCTTTGTGGAAGTTCTAAAGCGAGTGATGTTGTGTGCAGTGTCATCATACAACATTTGAAAAGGAGTGCAGCTGTTGGAAATGTTGGGACTGTGATCTCTCCTATTTTCTATCTTTTGTGCACCTTTGTAGCCACAGCACAATAAATTGCACAAAAAGAAATGCAATTCATATTGTCCCAGAGTCCATTGTAGAAGAAAAGCAGCAGAAATAGCACTATGGGTAATGTAAAGGGGAAAGGTGAGGACCAAATACTTGCTTTTTCACCTTTGCACAATCCAGCAAGCACTTCAAAGAACTGAGAACTGAGGCTTCAAAGAAGCAGTACACCTTTGGGGAAATTAGAACAGTAACACATCACATTACGTTTTGTGAAATGTTGTCTAGTCATTTTCTAAAGCCAAAAGAGGTTATGCCCTTTGACTCAATCCTGCATGTATACAATAAAAACAGGGCAATTGTGTCCAGCATTAACCAAGGCCGCAGTGCCAGAAGACAGAGAAAATACTTGATTCATTATTTAAAAGTAACAAGTTTACAGCTGTGGTCTTTTTGCTTTTCACGAATGTAGCATACCAGAGAGAAGAAACATGCCATATCTGTGTCTGGAACACATTAAGAAGAGCCTCTTTTGTGATGTCAGTACAACTGACATAGAAACAGCACTTATTCGCTTTTTGCTGCTGCATATTGTGGAGTCGGGCATCTTCTGTGCAAACCCACAAGCCAGAAAAGCCAACCACTGTGCCAGCATGTTTGACTGGGTAATTAGCATCCAAAATCCAGCCTTCCGTTCCCAGAACCTCAACGACAACGAAGCAAATGAGAAAAACAGATCTCCCGCTTATTCCGCAGCCCATATTTATGCTTTTTGGGAAGCAGTTGGGGGGCAAATTGCAGCACTGAAAAATTGAAATATGCCAAAGGTTTTTGTGTTCGCAGAGTTGTGGTCTACACTGCCCCTGTACACAAACAGATGTGGTCCTGCTCACCAAGCAGTCAGCCTGTTCAAGGCCTACAGCCCTGCAATGTGGAATGTGTTGATTGAATCCAGTTTTGGATACAGAATATGGTTTGGTGAACATGGAAAAAGGGTGAGGGCTGGAAGATAGCTGGAGGGTCAGAGAGTTGGGTGAAAGTTTAAATCTGCCAATTGGTTGTCAGTGGTTTTGACAGACATTTAGCTGTCCCTTATTGTTGCCTGCTGGCCTCAGCCCTGGCTCATTGTTAAGGCTAATGTCTGAATTTGAATGCTCCACCAAAGTACAGCCAGGAATGTGCTGCTTCAAAGACAAGGGACTTATTAATGTTAAGGCTGTGACATTGCAAGCCAATAGACTGAAATGTTCACGCTTTATTGCACGGTTTCAACATAATTTCCTTGCATTCAAAAAAGACCAAATGGTATGTGACAGCAGCTGAATAATGGACAATTATCCTGTGTATAATCCCAACTCATTTAACTATATTATCCCATCATCTGACATAGTTCTCCTGGACCCTCCCAAGTACACAGTCTTTGCTTCCCAGGGAGTACAGTATCAAGTTGTGTCCAAATCCTCAGCATCCTGATCAGGGCCCCAAAAACAACCAAGGCAGGATCTTAGCATGTCCCCTGTGCCCCAGCATGGTGATTTATCTTGATCGCCTTGGCCGCTCAGAAGTCCAGAAGAGAGTGTGTCACGTCATAATTCATCCCACCCTGAGCCAATGGGGAAAATGCCCGACAGGCAAATACTCACTTCATGGTTAGCGAGGAGGGCAGGGAGGTGGACAGACAGACAGAAAGGGAACTGGAGGTAGTACTGTGTATCACCTTAGTTTGAAAACAGGTTCCTTGGGCGGCATCTTGTGGCAGTAGAAATGGATCATTTTCAAAGTCATCATCTTTCTCTATGACCCACTTAAATTTGTGATTTGACAGTATATGAAATAGAAATGGGCAGCATTGTGGCATAGTGGTTAGTGCTGTTGCCTGTGGAGTTGACATATTCTCCCCGTTCCTGCGTGGGTTTCCTCTGGGTAATTTTTCTTCCTCCCACAGTCCAGAGACACGCATGTCCAGGTTGATTGGTGACTTTGAGCATAAGTGTGTGTGTGAGCCTCCCATAACCTAGAAATCGATAAGCAGAAGAAAATGAGTGAGAGAGAGAGTGAAATAGAAATGAAAGCTATCATGATATATAATATATATCTATATATATCTATATATATATATAGATATATATTTACTATATTTAAAATATATATAAGCATTTACTTTTGGTATGCATGAAATGAGTTTATTTATCTGGGGCGACTTCTCACACATTGAATGTGACTTGGATATTGCTGTGGCTGAAAAGTTAGGACAATGCTTAAGACATGAAACCTGCGTTCTATCCGATAACCATCAAGCAATGAGTCTATTGATTCTAAAAAGAAGTCAGATTGTATTCAGGTCTATTGGAAAATGTCCCTACTTCTTAATGAATTATTAGCTCAGTAAACGCTCTCCGTTATGGTCTCAGTCAGTCAACTGTTTGTCATTGCAGTTTTGCATGACGTAGTATTTTCTACAGCTAGGTAAAGACCTGCAGAATAGACACTTTTCTTCCTGTTCAGGCCTGCATTTACGTGCCCAGTATGCATGCTACTGCGGACAAACATTATTTCTGATACAGTGCCAAAATCTTGTCTGGACAGTCATATTTAATTTTGACACACTCATTTTAACTCATTGGAGGCTGCTGCTGCACCGAACTTGGAAACATTTATTTTGTTATCATGTTATTTTTTAGCTCATTCTCTTCGTGCTGCAATCTGCCCCTGCCTGCAGTCTAATGTAGGTACACTGTGGTATGCACCCACTCACAGGGTTACTCATATTCTCAACAAGCTGTACCATGTCCAAATCACTTTTTCTCACAGAAGAGTTTTAACAGTGGAACAACAAAGAGCATGTAATCATACAGTACAGAACACAGAGACAAATAGCAATTACCTTGTTGAAAGCATGTCATCCACTGACTCATACTGGCTTCTCATCCTGCTCCTGGTACTCTCTACTGTATTATCCTTACCAGGACAAACTCCTGGCATGTTCATAGTCTGTTTCCAAAGGAGTAGCCACCCAGAATGTTTAGGTATGATGCATATTAAGAGGAACGCTTCTTGCATGACTTTGAGGCTTCCCTTTTAGCCTATGTAATTGAAACCTCTTGAAGACACACAGACTTCAAGTAACATCTTGTCAGAAAAAGGGTGGGTCAACAAGGCTTTAATATAGCTAACTGCCAGACAGGACTATTATTTACCATCCTCTGACAGGCAACAGCAATAAATTTCATCTTACTGTCACAGATCCATATACACTATTGGTCATTTAAGTGATATACTGCAGCTTGAGTGGTGGGTCTACAGAAGCTGGCAAGCTACTGATGATGAGTGCACGTTTTAAGTTTACTTTTCAAAGCAAGTTCACACTTTTGTGTTTTTGGAAGCACTTGGAAATTTTTGTAATGCAAAACACCGTAGTTCATATTATCTGATCTCTAAACATCATGAGGCTCAGTTACAAGTTTTATATTTGTCTTATTGTCAGTAAATATCAGGGGACAACAGATTTGGCTGGAATAAGTCCTAAGAGCTGATGATGACAAAAATAAATCTATACTTTGTGTTACCATAAGCACCAGACATTTTCACATTTATTCTAATGCATAAAATTCCAAAAGCACTGTTGCCCTACAGCAAGGAGGTAGGATTATTTCCCAGGCCTCTGGCCTTTCTGTCGGGACATTGCATGTTCTCCCCATGCATGCATGAGTTTCTACCGGCTACTAAGGATTAGTGGTTTATGATAAATTAAAAAAAAAAAAAAAATCCACAAAAACAAGTGAGACTACAAAGGTTGTCAGACATTCAACATCTTCACATATGACATGAGATCAGATTGATTTTCCTATTCAATCTTATTGCCTTGTGTTGACAGTAGTGCTCAAAAGCTGAATGTGTTGGTATGTAAATCGTGTGACTTTGGTGTTTTAGCATAATATTAACAATTAAGAACGTTTTTATTACCAAAAACAGATACATTGTAGTTACTTGAAAGTCTATTTCAAATTAATTGCCATGAGAAGGACACACAAGTAGAGCAATTTTTTTGGTTTGTGATGTTTATTATAAACTACAGCACCCTGCTTTAGTTTTGCACAGTTGCTTTTTTTTTTGTTGTTGTTGTTTGTTATTTTATGGAAATCACATTTTAGGGATTTGTTTGCGGAGGAGCTTAGTAGGCACCAACCTGGGTAGGGTAGTTATTGAGAGATGGACAAACACATCTGGGTCTTTTGTTGGGATTAGGTGACGTAAATTATTCCAAAAGTAAACAATAATGCCATCTTAACCTTATAAACATAAAATGCTTACAACTATACAAAATGTTGATTGCACTCTTTTAATTTAACCTAAACGACCTCTGGTACCCATTGATCAAAGAAAGATCAAATCAGTATTATTCCAACATGGAGGTAATGATGAAACATGCTGAACAAATTTCTGAGATGTATTCAACAGGTGTTTCTAATATTAAGTTGCATTATAGCTGTATGATTTGATTTTGTTAAACACTGGGGCCCAGTGTGCATTTACTTAGCTGACTTTGAGTCGCCCAGTCAGATGAGAGAGAGGGAGCCAGCATCAGAGCCAGCTTACCCAGGTAGTCTGTCAGTGAAGCACCCAAACACTAATCTGAGGCAGCCAGCACTGCCAAGATCCCTGTATGCTGCTTAAAGCCGGATGGAGGGAAGCATGTTTTTGTGTATGGAGCGTCTGTTTCTTCTCACTTCTCCCCTCCTGCCCAGAACAGAGGGCTCTTTATGGTTGTTTGTAAGGGAGGAGTGGGCCCTACAGCTGAAAACTGGCCCTCAGACAAGGCCAGCAGTCTGCAGGCACTTATTGGAAATGGAGGGAGGGTCATGGCTTTGGGTTGGTTGGCTTGGCTTGAGTTGGGCAGGGCCGGGTGCAGATTGGCGTCTGCACAGAGACAGTGAAAGAAAGACTGAGCAAAGAAACTCTGAAGGGCAGAGATTCCTGCCAAGCATGCTCACTAGGCATGCTAACTACAACCTGGATCAATCACACTCAGAATTGACACCCCATTTTTTCAAATGCACTGAAACAGTTTAAGCCTCACAACAAACTGTACAATTTACTTAAACCTGAAAACATATACCTTAAAACATCCATCTTCAGGACTAGTTTTGATTTGAATGCAATAAGAAACTAATTGGTGCCATCACCACATACATTCCAGCGTAGACACCTTTTTTCTTATACACACACCTAAACACACATGTTCACACTATGCTTTTGGCATGCAGTTGATGCAGCCAAGAATTAAAACCAGACATATAAACACTAATTTGTTCGCAGCAGCCACTGAGCTGCTAAAGCAGCAGCTTCAACAGTATTTGTGCTGAGAAAAACATAAAAGCAATTACTCTGTTATTTTCCATCACATTGTGATGTTGCAGAATAGTGTTATAGAATTGAGACTGTGGAATAGAATGAAGTAAAAGCGAAACTCGTTTATTAATTGGTGTGTGATTACAGCAGAGACACAGTTTTGCACAATTTCTAACTAGTATTTGAGTTATTTTCTTACTTAGCCTCATAGTGAGAGGCAGTGCTTCGCCTCACTGACAGAAGGATAGTGAGTCATTAGACCGATCTTTCATAATGAACCCATTTACTTTCATAGCTTCTCAAGGTTTATTGTCTTCAACCCTCATCACCCTCTTCTTGTCATGCTTTTTTCTCAATTTAGACAGAATGAATGATGACTTACAGCTACTATCCTTCCGTGTGATCACAGAGAATAAAACAAGTCTGTCTAAATACTTCTGGCTTATCGCTAAAGGATTGTTCATCTTTAACTTGAAATCCAGCAGCCAGTTCAGCCAGAGAATGAAAAGTCACATTAGTCCTGCAAATATTTTACGTGAATAACACCAGGATAAAATTGTTTATGTATTTAAGCTCAGAACTCATAACTGAGGTGATAAACTCATTCGTAACCCATCACATTACTCCAATAATGTCCCACCCATAAAAAGGCAAGGTCTACAATATGGAAGGTTTTCATTTCAAAGGGTGAAACTGGTTTGAACAACTATGGGAGGAACTGTTATTTAAATCTACATCTATTTATTTATGATTGACAGTCAAAGATAGTAAAAGATATAAAGCTTTAAATACAACAATTACTGTTTTCATATATCCATAAATGAAACATTTTCATTGATGCTTCAACTAAAATCAGGAATCGGGGACGAAAAACTGGTATCAAATATTTCCAGTCTTTATCGACAATATACTAGTTACTTTTTAAAAATTAATGTCACACCTCATTGTTCAGGCTTTCATATATTAGTCATGTAGTTTCTTCCACCTTTTTACCTTTCAGAGGGCTCGATTTCTACCAGGTGTTCTTTACCACATACAAAGAGAACACCAGCATGCTTCTCAGAGCTCACCAGGTCAACATAAATAGCGGTGCCCCTTCAAAGGCTTGTGCATTTGCTGCCAGCAGACATTTTTATCTAGAGTTCAGTGCCTCAGGCCTATTGAGAATTACAACACCCACTTCTCTGTGCCTCTGCAAGCACAGCCAGTAATTACCTCACAGAGATGACAAATTTACTGTATAGCCTGGAGTGACCAGCAGGCTGTCTTACAACTTTCTTGCTAAAGGTGGCCATAGATACGCACTTATAGTTTTTAGCATCATGTTTCGCTCTCTTATTTTAGCTCATGTAATACCCGATGGGAGAGAACTTATATTTCAGCCCACCCAAACACAGAGAGAATGCTTTCTTATAGCTGCACAGCTTGGTCCTGACTTGTCTGTAGCTCTCAGGGTTAACAGAACAAATTGAACAAAAAGGGATTATTTTGTATTAGCTGTGGAACCGGGGAGGGGGAAAGGATCTAAGTAAGTAATCACAGACGGGAAAGCTTGTCTACTTTCACTCATCATAAAAGGAGACAGGATGACAACCAAAATCTATTGCTGTATTTCTGTTTAGAGATCTTTGTCATCCTCTATATCTCCCTCTCCTACCCCTTTTTGGCTCATCTCCCCCTCCTCCTCATGTTATTTATTGAAATTTCTCTCATTTCTATTCCCTCTCCTCAGACCTCCAGGGCTGACAGGCAGCCCGGTCATCTCAGATATTTCCCTTATCCGTCTGTCACCCCATGCGGCAGCTGGAACGGGTGAGTCACCGTTCAGTCCACCACATCCCTACGTCAGCCCCCACATGGAGCACTACCTACGCTCAGTGCATGGCAGCCCTACCCTCTCCATGATCTCAGCTGCCCGAGGACTGAGCCCCGCTGAAGGTGAGGTTATATACTTCGAACACCACTGCTGTAGGACCATGGTGACTGGAAGGTTTAATGTGTTGAAGAATCTTTTTGTCACCAGCAAAAGATTCTGATACTAAAGGAGAAAAAATTCCAGTCACTGACGAGTGGACGTGCACTGACGAGACTGGGAAGCTTTATATTTTTAATAGAGAGTCACAACAAAGTTTGCTGTAGAAAACTAATTTAGGCACTACAGCTTCCATATTCATGCTGACTTAAAACTACTGTCTAGCAAGCAATTTTTTTATACTATTGTTGCATGGTATTTAATAAATTAGTGTTTTGGCACAATGAGCTAAAACACTCGCCTGGACAGAGAATTAGCTTTTAATTTGACATGCTGAGAGAGTGACAGCAAAATCAGATAGGGGGAGGGAGAGTGACAGGACAACAGAGCAGATTTGAAGCCTCAAACACTACCAGGTGAGCTCTGGCGAAACATATCAGTGTGGACATGGGGATGAATATATTGTTCGCTTTTAAGGTCTGTTTGGCTGGAGCTCAGTGCAAAAAAAGCACAACACACATTCCCCTACATAAAATAGTGCGGCACACCTTTCATTACACGTGTTATGGTGCTTTTGCATGTGTGTGCACGCTGGTAATTTGTGGATGTCTCAGGCTTATGTTTTGTGGTACAGCCCTCCTCTATATTTGTATGTATGTTTGGGAAACCATGGAAATTAGCACACTCACAAACAAGTCCCTGAGCTATTAAATTCACACAATGGCAGACCTGTTCAAACAACAGACCAGGGTTGAGAGGAGGCACCAGCCTGCATGAGGAAGCAAAAAATCAGCAAGCACATGCTGCCAGCAACTCATACCTCCCAGCCTTTCAAGAGAAGCAATGCAGAAGAGATGCTGTCACTGATATAGTGGCAGGGAAACATGACATCAAGTGGAGGGCACTCTACAGTCTGCGGAACATAAATAAAGTCTGTGGAAGCACAAATTTCAGTGGAGCATGTATAAACTTCTGATAGGGATACCTGGGTATCAGGTATGTTTTCCATGTTGTTTGTAAAATATCAACTGCTTTTGTGTAGTTAAGTTGGAGTTATACATTCCCAGAAGTATTTCTAAATCCACCCAAACTAAAATGAAAAGTTATTCTTGTAAAGTGAAAGGTCCAGTTGTGTTTTCTACTGTCCAGGTTAAGAATGGAATACACTTACATCAATATTGAAAGAAAAATTATAGAGTTGTTTTTTGTTTTTTTGTTTTGTTTTGTTTTTTTTTTTTACAAATACTGCTATCTGGGTAAGCTAAATATGCTGAAGCATATTAGGACCTGAAGAGCAAAAAATGTCTTATTGTGTAAATATTGGACTGATTATGCTCGCCCAGGATAAACCCAGATGACTTGATGCAGCTCTGGGTTTGGCATCTGCAGATTTGTCTGAAATGTTCTCACATACATAGTCTGCATAAAAACCACAAAACCACAAAACTGAACTTTTCTCTGGCCAAACAGTTTATGTTCACATGTACAATAGTGTTATGTTTTGTTATCAGTCTAGAGGAAACGCAGGGAGTTAAGCATCAACCTTGATTTCCTCACCCATCAAGAGCTGTCTCCAGAGGCTAAAAACATCATCAGTTTTAGCCTTCGCCACTACCATGCCTTTTCTTCTGAAGTTAGCATGTAAACCAGTGAGCCATGGTCTGTCTTATTACTCTTTGATAAAGACTTACTATAGCCAACAAACACCCCTGAAGACTTAGTATTACTTAGAAGGCGCATCAGGCCCCCTTGTAATAACAATGACAGCTGAAGCTCTATCCAAGCAACTATCATAACCACCTACTTCCAAGAAGATAGCCCATCCAGCAGCAGAGAAAACCCTTACATGATTCAAAATCATTATTATATACATGGGAGGACTAGTGACAAGAGAGTGAATCAAAGAAACCCGGAGCTTGGTTTGGAAAACATCTGTGCTTTCACCATTGTAAGACTTTTAGTTTAGGTTTTAGTGGAAGGAGTGGGAGTGTAGCTGCATCCTCTAATCCCTCCATTCTAAAGCAAGGTCACACCCGCACAAACTTTCAGACATAAAACACTACTGTGTGTACTACACCACTCTGGTGGTAACTTTATCTGGCAGCCATGGAGAAACCAAAGGAATATGCCTGGGTTGCTGCTGCTTCAGCAGAAACATGCTGCATGTGCACGTCACCTCAGCCACGGCCTAATAGTTTCTGATGGATCCAGAGTTTTTGTTTATAATGTGTGTGCACTTATATGCATGGGTCTGTGTGCGCAGAAGGTGCAGGGAGACTGTGGTTTTGCTTTCCCAGGATCCCATTTGGCCCCCACCCTATGATGCCAACCCTCCCTTCTGCTGTTTCCAGCAGCATCCATATTAGACTTCCACACCCCTGTCCCTTCCACATACCCACCCAAAAAATTAGGGCACAGGCTACAGAGTTAGAAGTAGGCAACAGCAAACCCAATCCATCTCTCTCTCTTGCACGTTCTGACACTTATAAATGTGGCTTTACTGACTGCACATGTTAACACTTTTTTTATCAATATTTCCTTTGCATATGTAGCATTTCATGCTTCTTCAGCATTGCAAGACCATATGGGTCTGTGTGCACCTGCACTGTGCATATGACATCACCTGCCAACCTTAACATATAAAAAACACAAGAGGTGCAGGAGTGCAGTATTTTTTCCCTTTTTGATTGCTGCTAACCCATGCCACCTGTCTCCTACACTGCTTACTCTCTTCTTCCCCGTCCTTTACTCCCTAGAGATAGTTTCGTGCAACCTAGCAAGCCTCAAAGACATCAGATGTATTTTATCAAGAACTGTGTGCCCTGGGGCATGTTCGCAAGCTCACATCATCAAATCTGTAAAACTATGAAACTCCTGTCCTCTGTCGAGTTTGACTCGCAGCCCTTCTGTTCTCAATTTTATTTTAGTCATTCTTTTGAAGGGTGTCTGTGAATCCTGAATTACTTTGAAAAGGAAGCGAGATAATATTTAGCTCTGACCCTCTGACTTTTCAAAATGTGTATATTATCACTTTAAAGGGTTATTATGACCGTTTCAGTTTTGCAATACTGTATAATAAGATAATCAGATAACCTGCTGCCTTTCTTCTCTACCTCAGTGACCCATGAACACTTAAAGGACCGGGCCCTTTTTACCCTCCCACCTCCTCCACCAGGGGCCAATCCCACAGAGTACTACAACCTGATGGCCAGTGCCAGTCAGCGAAGCCCCTACGGTGACCTGCTGGTCCAGAGCGGTGCAGCGGCTGCTGCTGCAGCAGCAGCAGCGGCTGCAGCAGCTCATCTGCCTGATTACATCAGCCCCATGGATGGTGAGGAGAAAGACATTTTGTACCCTTAGTTGTACTGAGGATGCTTTACTGTGAATGAATTCTTTATTTAATTTAAACTGTGTGGTCAAACGTGATTCTTAGATTTTAGATTATATTTAATCCAGATGTCTTAAAATCTTGTGAAATAGGTGTTTGAGTTTCACTGCGGGCTATGACTGCTAAACTATTAACAATAACAAGAGCACTGCTTGTTTAAGTTCATTTGAGACAGGTAGAGGAGAATATTTTTCTCTCTGTATGCTGACCTGCCCGTAGCATGCCACTCCCTTGGGTAATGTAAGCTGGGAGTGGCTCCTCAAGATGATCAAGGTATATGGCTAAATGAAGTGCTTGTCTGTTTATGTTTTTTTTTTTTTTTTTTTACCTTTTACTGGCAATAATGTTAAACAGTCACAGTTGATTTCCCAAGACTGTCACCGTAGCCACAGTTCATTAAAAGTGAGCAAGCTGCTACATCTGAATGAGCCCTGTATGCAAATAACAAAAAAAGAGTTTTGTTAGCAATGGAGTTTAGCAAGTACAAGACGAAGACTAACAGCCAAACTCTGAGCTGAGCTCTCTTGCCTTTTGTTCTCAGCACCAGCCATGTGGATACCATCTTTCTATTATTATTCTTCTTGATGCCTTTTTTGTGGAAGACTTCCCCACATCAAAGCTTGTGGAGCTTTTTGGACTTAGGTGTAGCATGGGGGGGCACAGCTTGTTGAGGGTGGGGGGTTTATAAGGACCTCGTAAAGACGCATTACCTTACAGTCTCTGATTTTGGTGTTTGTTCTGTTATTATGGCTGACATTCTACAAAGAGGATGCAGAGTAATTGTAAAAAAGGCAGCATGGAGAGAGTTGTGTAAACCTGAGATCTTTGTCCTTGCTCTCTCAGGCTGTGAAAGAAGGGATTAACCTCATAAGCAAAAAGGATGAGGCAGGTCAACACTTACACACACACAGATCAACACAGTGGCACACAAAGACAGCTAGGCAAATATGCAGGCAGAAGTCGTACGTTTGTACACACACACAAAGACTAGACTGTTCTTTCATGCCAGTTAGAACCTCAGCCCCCTATCAAAATGACATTCGGGCACCAAAATGAACATTTGATTTCGGCAGCAAATCCAAGAAACTTTCAGCCCTCATGAATTGGGAACAGAAAGCACACAGAGTGGAAAACTGTTTGTGAACGTCAGCCTTTTCGATACACTGACTCTCAACGCAGCTCCAGGAGCCTTCACTCTTTCTTTCATCACATCCAACCACCCACCTTGTGACAAAAAAAAAAAACAAAAAACTGCTCCACTGCTCCACTGCCTTCACGGCAAAGTCACTGTCTGATAGTAGTGCAAGAATCCTCATGTACAGGTAGGAAATAGAACAGAGAGAAAGTAAAAACGAGGAGTCAGATATGGGACCTTTTGGCAGTTAATCATTTTAATTACCTCAATCACTGGGTTCAACACAGCTTTGCTGAAATGGAAGGGTGAGTTGGGGTTAAGGTCCTTGCAGAAAGTGTGGACCACCTCTTTCCCTTCCTCCTCCTCCCCCTTTTGCTTCTCTACCTCCAGCTACCTCAGTGACCGCCACTATGTTGCCTTTGCCCGCACTTGCTTGGGGAAGTTGTTTGCTCAAGAAGCCACAAGTCCCCACCCCCATACCCCCATCCTCCTGCTCCAATGCAGCGGCCGCACCCGCTCCCACCATCCCAGTAGCCTTTATTTACTGTTCTGACTATACTAGAAGTGATGTGGTCAGGCTTGGACCACTCTGACAGTCTGCAAGCTCTTCCCCTGCAGCCTCCCCTACACAGGGCCCATATTGACTAAAGGCAGCCAACTAATGGTCATCGCGGGCAGCCTTGGACTCAAAGACTATTTATTGCCAGGATGTGGAAGGCAGAGGGGGAGAAGAAGGACTGACAGAGGTGGCAAATACTGTATGTGTTTCATCCCTTCAAGTTAGTTTTGGATGGCAGCATAGATGAAACCCATAATAAAAGTCAATCTATGCACTTACATACTAAGCAGACCCGCCGAAAGAACTGTGAGCCCAAAGTGAACCCATAGTATGGCATCTCACCCACCTCCCCTCTCATACACTGTTTTCCCTTTGGATAAGTGTTTTGCAGGACTCACAGCTGAACCGCAGAACACAGAGTGGTGCTGTGATAAGCTGGCTGCTGGAAAAGTTGTGGACGTGTGCACCAGTGAAGATTTTTTGATAAGGCTATGCGATTTGCAGGGCCACTTATGGATTTTAGGATTTACTGCCGAACAAACCTCAAACATGACACCTAAAATGCAAGAATTTATCCCCACGTCATGAGGAAGATGAGATTTAGAAGTAATGCTGTGATGTCATTTTAAGTGCCACAATGGCTATTCTTTTCCCCTAGTTGTATGACATTTAGTTAATTTTTTTCCCTTTTTTGTAAGATCAAAGAGCTGTTTTCCAGATATCTCCTTATCATCATCATCATATGGCAATATGATAGATAAACAAAATGGTTATAAAGCAGCAGTCATAGGGGTGTTGCTGAAAGGTGCAGTGATGGTGTCTCAGGTATCTTTTTAAATTACTGTCCTTATCTGTTGTAATCGGCATGAACACAGAAAGGGTCGAAATAATTTCTGACATAAAAAAGGGTAGGAAAGGTTAAATCTAGCACAAGTAAAAACACAATGTTTTTATGCTCAAAATGCAATCATTTGAAACAATTCTGAGGCTAAAGTTCCATGTCAGATTGTAAGGAATTAGTGCAAGGACTTACATAAATGAGCAGTTGTTGTGTTCAGTGTTGGTTGTACATTCCTAATGCCCCATTGCTGATGGATCATGCCATTATAAATTACAGGTTAAATGCCCTTTGCCAAACACTTAACCTCTGAATATATTGTTCTGGAAGAGATGCATTTCATTGTAAAGTTCTAAAACCTGTGGCTGATGTTTTACAGGAAGCTCGACTGCGCTTACCGCGCTTACTGCGCTAATACAGAGAGACAGTAGTTCCATTATAAAAATGATCATCATCAAAATGTGGTTAAGCATTAGCATTGGTATACCACCACTGCTGCAAGTGCAAATAAAGTAACACTGCAGTATTTCACATTGGGAGCCATTCACACTGTTTGCAGGCGAGCAAGCAGGTATGTGAGGGGTGGGTGGGCAGAGAAATGTCAGAGAGGTTTATGGGAAATCGTTGCAGCTCCCCAGACAAAAGCCACAGCCAAAGTAAATGTCTGCCATGCTAAGAAAAAAGAGATTTTAGTGTTGATGCAGCACAAGGAGAGAGTGGAGATAGATGTAAACTGATGTGGTGGTGGGAAGAGGGAAGGCTCGGGAGAGGGAGTTCACTCCCCCCTATACAGCATATACAAACACTTAACTATATGTTGGCTCATGAGCACATGGGTGAAAGTGTGTGCATAAACACACTGACAAACAAAATGGCAGCATTGGGCTGGATACTGGAGGCTCAGAGGATTCAGTGCAAGCTCCCTAGGTAATAAAATTCACAGTGTTAGTATTAGTGAGATTTAGCAGGGAAAATAAACACTCTCCCACTGAGCTGGCCTGGGGAAGGGGTTAGGCTGGGCTGAAGATGTTGAGACACGGGACCTTGCTGACACAAACCCAAGCTTTGGCGGTAGTGGCGGTGGGGGTGGGTGGGTGGGTGAGGGAGTGGACGGTGTTGCACAGCTTCACCCGAGAGAAGGTCACAGTGGACAAACCAAAAGTTGTCCACGGAGGCCAACTACTTGGAACATGAGGTTTTGCTTACTGGATTAAACTAAATAAACATGATGATTTTTGATGATGATTGATGACGATTTTACATTTTAAATGCATTTTTCACACCCAAACCATTGAACAAATTCAAGGCTTTTGAGTGTTATTACCACTCAGCACTAAAGACCCTTGGATTTTTTAACAGTGGTCTCTTGGTACTCTGTTGTCACACAAACCTGTGCTTGTACTTGTCCTCCTATGCCCCAGCAATGTTATTGCCTCCTGTTACCACCTTTGACCTGAGTATTTAATCTGGAAACTAAAAATTGTCATTTCTACTCACAAAGCCGGTTGAACAGACCAGGTACTTGACAAGAAAGCTTGAAACTACGTGGTTGCTCTTTGCTCCTCTTACGACAACTAAAATCTAGCTCTAGCAGTGAGTCAGTCCCCACTGCCTCCCATGTTTATTCATTCATTCATCTTCCTGAGCAGGTTGCCAGACCATCACAGGGCCAACACACAGAGGCAGACAAAGATGAGCAACCTTTACAATTAGCCTATATATGCATGTCCCTGCATAGTGAGAGGGAACCTGAGCACCTGGAGGAAATCCATGCCAGCACAGGGAGAACATGCAAACTGAAAGGCCCCAGGCCCGGGAATCGAACTCACAAACTTATTGTGGGTTTACAGCCTAAACACTGTAACAACTGTACCCAATGCAGATCTGACTGCATAGCAAAAGAAAGCAAAAGGTCTGAACAAGGCCACTGAATCCTGATTGGTTGTTGCTTTTTTCTGCAGTGTGGACATTAATAATGCATCACTGGCTATAATTTAGTATACAGGAGATCCTCCTCCACCATTTCACACTTGTGAACACATAATAAACTACTCTTTTATATTTCTTACATTGAAGTGTACATATGAGAAAAATTACATGACATAGTGAAATACCATTCCCCATGGTTATTTGAGCTTTTATGCTCCATAGAAAAAGATACAAACGTTTTTCCTTGTGAACTAAACGATTTTTTCCTGTTTGCAGAAGCAGCTTGTTCACACACTTGTTGATATTCCACAGTTTGCATTCCTATTGGCACTGAACTGAGTCACTGGCATTGTGTCGGTATCCATCTCAGCAACAGTCCTATTTAAACTGCTCATCATTCTGTTGTTGGCATAACTCAGCCGTCTCTGTTATTTCCACTGTCTCCATGAAGAGTTTGGATCGTCAGAGGTGGACACCGCAACTGTTTTCACTCATAACTGATATAAATCTAAGTCTGACATTGCAAGTTTCAAATTTTATTTTCTTCTCTTCAAAAAATGCTGTTTTTATGACTTCACACTAATAACAGTTTATCATCTGTCTCCTTCCCATTCTCTCATGAATGAGATATCTCAGAAAGTGCAAAGAGGCAATTTCTTCAAATTTGGCACAAAAATTCATTCGGACTCCAAGATGAACTGATCAGATCAGATGCTTTGAGCATAACTTTAGTATTCTTGCACTGACTGTGGGAAAATTTTGTAAATATTTTAAAATGACAAAGGACCCAGGGTCAACTTCACAGTGACATCATAATGTTCTCAGTCTTCAGTGCATAGATGGATTTTAATTCAATGGAAGAACCCAACACAAAGTTTCTCAGTGTGGTCTCATCTTGAACATGCAAAACAGCTTTATGGCTTCCTTGTCACTGTTTTCTCCAGCTCTCAGGACTTTTCAGGACAGATGAGCATCACTTTTTCAAAATATTTTCTCTCATTGTGTTTTTATGGTGTTGGTGGAGAGCACCATCTAACACATAATTCAAAAATCTTCTATTGATGTCAAGTTGAGCTGAGATCTGAAGTCTGTGAAAGCCATCAGCTATGGGTATGAGAAACCATGCTGAAGCACTCAGGTTTGTTCAAAGTAATAACTACATAACTTAGCAATGACCATTTCAAATCGATATATGAGGCCTCATTTCAACTAGGCAGGACTCTACTGAAGTATTCCGTTTAGGGTACTGTCGACACAGAGTTATATATCACTCAGTGTTGTGTCATGAATTCATTGCCCATATGTACAATATATTATATAAGTCTGGACAGACAGATGGAAACTGAAGTTTGACTTGTTGGTCTGTGGAGGCAAGCAACCATGAGGTAGTAATTCTACTTTTCAGAGAAATAGATGATGACAAGTTTTTCATTGTGTTAGCACACAGCCCCACCCACAGAGAAAAGGCTACATAGGCTACCAGTTCTATAGAGAGTGACCTTCTGTATGCTCGAGGCCAGCACTGAGAGCCAGATCCGTATGGGAATTAGTACAACCCTCCAATTAAAGTGTTTTCATTTTCCACAAAGCAATTTTAGTGAAGACAGCACAGGCAAATACTTAAATAATCACACACACACACAAACACATATACTTTTTTCTTTTCTTCTTCTTTTTTTTTGCTCTATCACTGTGCACTGTAATTATGACTCTCTATATAAATCCAAATCCCACAATTACAACCATCCCACGATACAGTCCACAGAACACATACAACAGACACACACGCACACCATATTACCGCACGCTGCTGCGCCGCCACTGCCTTTGCAACATCTGTTTTCTCACTCTCTGCCGGAACCTGCTCACCATTTCAATTATAACCACCACCTATAAAACACTCCTTTACCAAGTGGTGAGAGTTGTGTGTCCACATATGATTATGTGTCTGTGTGTGTGTGTGTGAAATGTATTTTGAGGTACAGTTAGGTTTGTCCAGGAAGAGGAGAGAGCAAAACAAAAACTCAGCAGCTTAGAGTCAGAAAACTGAACTCAAAAGATGTCGAAGCTTCGTTGCTGGAGGCGTTGCGAATTCCTCTAAGCTGAGGTAGATGTATAGATTGAGTGGGCGTAGAGGGCTGTGTTTTTTTCTCAGAAGGATGCTATAGGTGCCAGGCCACAAGGCCACCAGGTTGTGAGGCCTGTTTTCTTCTTTCTAAAGGAGCATATTAATACGCTTATCTCCCATTAAAACTGTTGGCAGCAAGGCAACAAGGTTGCCACACTAACTAACAGCAAACCCTAGCACGATCTGCACTACAGAGCAATGCATAGTTTAATCTGGAAGAAAACGTCATTCATTATGGCCCATATTGCCAAGAAGTACCGCCTCCCTCCTTTACTGCCCTCCCAGCCCTCTTTTGTGGGTAAAGAGAGATGACACATTTATTTATTAGCCCTTAAGAGACACATTCCATACAACCGTTTGTTGTTTTTGCCAGCTCTTTTATACATGTCTCTATCACTCCACCACTTTTTTTTCCTCTCTTTTAGGCCCCAACTACTGTTGTTTGCCATCTGAAGTTCCCAGGGGCCTTTTAACTAAGTGCACATGCCTCTGCTTTACGACTCGCCACCTCCAAACATAATAGTTTTGGAACTAAGACCCTGGTTTATGGCTCTAGGTCTGGTGTGGTGATTATGGCGGTGCCTGGATTCATTTGGCTTGAGGGGCTGTGAGTTTCACCAGCAGAGTCTCAGAAGATTGGCAGCATATTGGCCGCAGTGAAAATGACGAGTGTGTATGTGTGTGTGCGTGTTAGGTGACCAGGCATGTGCTTAGGTGTGTTGTGACGGGCACATTATTAGTTTCCTGCCTCTCACACCTCTGATGATTTCTGCTCTAAGACTTAATTATCCATTTGCACAAACACAACCCAAGACTCCTCTCCTGAAGCAGCACCTGTCAGACCCAACAAGTGATCTGTCTGTGGCTCTGCGGCTGCTACGTGCCCCAGATTTGTACAAGTATGAATGGAAAAACAAATTGCTTTCTCTTGAAGTTCATGGGAAAGTAGCCACCATCAACTTTTTCTCAGAGAATAAAAAAATAGCGTAATAACCAGATCTAGCAGGAGGCCATGAACCCTACCTTTGTAAGTCAGCCTTGTTCTTTTTTAATGGTATTCTGAGATCAATTTGTTTAAATTGCCTCCTTTTAAGTCAAGTACAGCGGGCTGAAAGAGATTGCTATCACAGTAATTACTGAGAATGATTAGGGGCAATTCATTATGCATAAGAGGATGTGAATGTTAAATAGGAGCTGTGTGTGAGAGAGAGAGATGCAGGAGATAGCTATAGCGTGGCATGGCTATGACCGCCAATTGAATGCTTGGGGCTAAATGTTTCTTCTAACATAGTCCAGGATAAATGCTGGTTACTATTGAGGCCATATGGAGCTTAATGGAAGGGAATACAGGGAATTTGCACTTTACAGTAGTTCTCAATTTTTTTCAATGTGAGGTGCAAGAGGAATGATAATAAACATATACACTTCTGTTCGCAATGTTCATTGAGGCAGTAATGCTAAAGTACATGACACTGCTGTTCCTGCTTTATCTTCCTGTTCAGTGTCACGTTTCTCCAGCCCACGGCTGACACCCCGGCTGAGCAGGAAGAGAGCACTGTCTATTTCTCCGCTGTCAGATGCCAGCATTGACCTTCAGACCATGATCCGCACCTCACCCAACTCCTTGGTCGCCTATATCAATAACTCCCGCTCAAGTTCAGCTGCCAGCAGCTCCTATGGGCACCTGTCAGTCGGAGGAATCAGGTATGAAGACAGAGCCCATGCTTATATAAGAACAGTGGCACACAGTTATGCACTCATATACAAATACTTTTATGAATGGTATCTCTTGTTGAATAAGGGACATAATTACTTCTTGCCGAGGCTCTTTTTTTTTTCAGCTCTCCCATGTGATACTCCTTCAATACCACAATATTGCCCAAAACTACTTTCATAATGGTTCTGCATAACATTTGAAACCCAAATCAGTCATGTAAACATACACAATACAGCGCCTGGATACCACAATTACAGAACAAGGTTGCATATTTGAAAATTATTCAATAAAATAAGGAACTTTCATATTTTGAAACAGTTCAGCCAAATATAACTTTATGCAATATTATCAAGTTTTAAGATTATCTTCATTTATTTATTTATAGAGCACTTTTTAAAGTTTATGTTACAAGGTGCTTGACAAAGATAGCAATAAAATAACATCACTGAAATTGGTAGGTTTCAAAAGGAAAGGCTGATTAAATCGACGGGGCTAAAAGAGGAGTGATGTGTTCATATCTCTTAGCAGGAGAACTCTCCACAGGCTGGAGGTGATGATCCGTATATGATTAGATAAATACGATACATTTAAAATCATCTCAGTTGAAAAATTTTACAATCAAGCTTGTACAGGTAAAACACGCTATAAAGAACCATCAGTTCAAACAGGAACAAAAATATCTCACAACTCTATCTCACTTTTATAAACTATCCAGTTAGTCATCATTTCCCCAAGATAGATAACTGTTTCCTGTTCTCTTTCTCCCAGCCCCTCCTTCAGTTTTCCTCATCCCATCAACCCAGTGGCATACCAGCAGCTGTTGTCCCAGCAGAGGGGTCTCAATGCCTTTGGCCACACGCCTCCTCTCATTCAATCATCCCCATCCTCCTTCTCTGGTCATCAACACACCCTCACTACTTCGCCCATGTCCACCTCCCACAACGGCTCCAACTCAGAGGCAAACCAGGTAGGCAACAGGGGCATTTCTAAACATACGTGTTAGTTGTGTAATCATGTAATAATGCTTGGCCAAACACACTAAATTCATACAGTGTGTTCATATTGCACAGTTTATGAGTTTGCAATATGAGCAGAGCGCTCAAAAGTTGCCAGAATAGAAAAACGTGACTGCCAAAAGACACCCGAGGAAGAAAAAATTTTTTGTTTTTATAGCAGCAGTGTCTAGCAGTGTGGTCTAAGTGAGTTCACAAATCAGTGCAGATTCCAAAATATCACTGAATAAACAGCTGGAGTCAGTAATGAATTCGAAATTACCAATAAAGTATCTGCAATGATCACAAGAAATTACTCTGAAAGTGTCAGACTACAAAGAAACAGCAAAGTTCTTTCATGTGAGTCCCACTCAGAATAGAAACAATAAAACTAACACACAATGGCTTTCTTAACTTTTAAGCCCCTTAGTGCTACATTAAGACTTTTCCAGTTTTGTATAAAATTGTCCTTGTAAAATTGTCTTTATAAGGACATATTCAGAATCAGCAGAAGTTCAGCTGATTATATATGTCACTCAATAAAAACTAATTTCACCATGATGAGGAATAATATTAGAAAACACGAAAAAAGGAAAAAAATTAATAAATTAAAATAAATTACAAAAATTAATTTAAAAAAATAAATCGATACCGGACAGTTTGGATGCTTATGTACTTCCATGGGGAGTTAAGAGGGTTAAGTACGTGCCTGCCAGTGTATGGCAGTCAACAGTAATTAAATTCATGTATTTGTGTTGTGAGTATTTATCCAGGGACGTAGCTCAGTGGTGAAGGGCATGTGAGAGAGGCCACGGAGTCAAACCCCAGCCACAAGGCAAACCAGTGGTATGCTTGTGCCAGTACCAAGCCCAGAGAAATTGGGAGGGTTGTGACAGGAAGGGCATCTGGCCGAATCAACGCCAAATCAACATTGCAAGTCACAGAGCTGACTTAGTGTAGCAACTCCAAATAGGGAAACAGAGGAAAAGAAAATTTAGTATTTGCGGTGCATCTGTTAATTGATAAAAGTATTACTTAACCTGAAAATATTCAAGTTGGAGTAGCTGGGATCAGCAAGGTTGTGGACTGGCATGCAGGTTGGGTATCTAACAATAAAGAGTATGGTCTAGACTTACTCTAAGTGTAAAGTGCCTTGAAGCAACTCTGTTATGATTTGGTGCTATCTAAACAAATTTGATTTGATTAGGTGTTCTGTTGATCAACTGATGGACTGTTTGTTTAAAAGGCGAGGGTGAAGACAGGAAATCTGTCTTACATTTACACGTTGTTATGAATGAAGTGGGGTTTTCTTTTCTTTTCTTTTTTTTTAAATTGTGTCTCAGCTCAGAAATATGTAGGAGACTCCCTCCCAGTTCCATCTGTCTTACTTCCTACTGTCTCCTCAGTCTCTTTTTATCGGCCGACTATTTACACCGAAGCCACTCATAATGTAAACTTCCCACTTTGCAGTCAGCTGCCCCCACCTCTATTTCAGCACAGCCTCCGTTCACAGTATTCAACCAGCCAGGATTTTGTATTTGGACCTCTTTGCTTACACAAAGACACACACTCCCTTATTCATACACATCCACAAACATACACTGAGTTTAATTTCCACAGTTATCAGAACCAGATTTCCCTTTTGGTCTCCAGCCACTGAATGAATCATCATCGTGCTCAAATGCACTATTGCGTCTGGGTGGGATTAAGAGACCCCCCACCCCCATCCCCTCCTCCGAAGTTGGACCCCCTCCAAAGAACCTCAACATACACACATATTTTCCCGTTTATAGCCTTCTTTTCTTTTCATCTCCATTAGAGCTTCAACAGGCCTTCTGAGTCTTTTTCTTTGTCTTGTTCAGAATCTGCTGGCAGATCAAAACCCCATCCCTCCCCAACCCCAACTCTGCACTCTCTTCTTTCATATTTTCTTGTGGCTTTTGGCAATCACAAAGCAGTCTAAACTGTTTAGTCTCGGCGGCAGGTCCCAGTCTAAGTTATGGGCCTTGTTGCCTGGTGCAACTCACACATCTCTGTGCAGCCGATTTGGCGAGCAAAAACACTTTCATAGTATCTCTGCGACAGGGCTATTTGACTACCCTGAGACACTGTAGGTGTTGACCCTTATATCTAAATTGAATGAGTGATGAAATTAATAGGTGGGAAGATTAATGGTTGCATTGATGGATGAATGGGCATGTTGAGTTGTAAGGATTATCAGAGTGATTCACTGAATATTATTTACCCACCCCTCAGGAAACTATATCTGCTCTGACTCCTCAACCCAATCTCTGCTCTTATCTGTCTTTCAGAATGCCAGTGGTGACCCAGCAGTTAGCAGCACTGTCAACCCCCTGACCACCAAGAGGTCAAAGGTTAAGACAGAAACGGAGGGTCCGTTGCTCATCTCACCAACCTCTCAGGTAAGAATCGGACAGAGAAAAATAAAATATAGTGGGGAAAATAATTGTCCAGAATGCTTCTATAATATATTGACCACACATTAATTGACTGCAAGTTTTGATTGACTGATCTCTCCGCAGGACCACAGTGGCGGGATCTTGGACTTGAGTGAGGATCTGGACAAGGATGAGTGCAAGCAGGAGCCTGAGGCCATATATGAGACCAACTGCCACTGGGAGGGCTGCACCAAGGAGTACGACACCCAGGACCAACTAGTGCATGTGAGTGCCAAGCTGGAAGACTCATTGAATTAAGAAATTCATATTTAATTGATTAGCGGACTTATTAAAAAAACAAATAGGTGCTCACAAAAATATATATATGTATATTTATGGTGATTTGAAGTTTCTGTCTGATCCGGAGTTCTGCTCATTCTTCTGAGCCATGATTATGAAAAATCCGGTCCAAAGCTAGAGCAAGAAAAATATAATGCAAATACACAACAATAGGAGTGTTTTTGCCCCCATGGGCTTAATCTTGTTCATTTTCTAAAATGTCAACATTTGATTTTGCAAACAAGAGAAGTCATAGGAAAACAGATGCATCAATAATCAAAACCATTATTATTTATGACCCCATTCAACCAACAATGTCATCATAATTACTTGCTTCCTTTGCTTTAATGAAGCCACACCATCAGAGCTGTTGCATTTTGTTTAGTAAAAAGTGAAAAGTTCAAGCGTCTGCTTGTTAAATCCTCGCTGATTGAGTCCAGTCAGAGAGGGCTCCAGTAACTGATCCTTTCCTGTTGGTTTGACACACGCTACAGTAATGAGCCTGCCAGCTCTCGCCAAATTCAAGCCCAAGCGCTGCAGCTGTGCCCCACCAACCCCTCAGTCCCATGACCCCTAACCTCTCACTTCCACTAACCCCCTCCCCCACCCCTCAACCCCTGAAGCCCAGAGGGCCGGCCATAAATCCATCGTCATACCAGCAACTCTGGAGTTATGCTGCCTCCTGCTCCTCCCTTCAGTGGATGTCGGAGCAGTGGCAGGAGGGGCATGTGTAAGGTCAGACAAGTCAGGACCAGAGTTACCTTCAAGAACTTTTGCCCCAGCTGCAACTCTGTGAATGCCTGCCAGGATGAGTGAATCAACAAGTGAAGCAAAAATGGATGGACAATTAGAGGCAGACACAATTTGTACAATTGTAAATGTATTTCTAGTCAACTTTTCAAAAACCTGTGACAACATGCCCATAAACACATCCAGGGTTTAACACAAGGCTCTCACAATATCAGCAAAAACAAAATAAACACCTGTGGGTATCCCTGACTTCTGCTTCAGCAAAGTAATCCTGTTTCAGGAGCCCTCAAATTATGGATTCACAGTCATGTGTAACCTGAAAATAGAGGCCAGTGCTCGGGCCACACACTTCTTTCAACCCCTCCTCCTCCTTTTCCTAAACCTAAAATAGATTTCAACGGAATTGTCCACCACTGAGCTTGTGCACTAGTGAAGCAGTGACCACATAAGTGCACCCCTGTGGGCCTGGATGTCCTGAGGAAATGAAGTGGTTCCTCTGGGTGTGTGAATTATTTTCATGTTGAGCACTGGATGAGAGTTATCAAGTGTGTATCATTTTGTGATTAAGATGTTTGAGTTTGATGCATCTGGCATAATTTAGAAAACTGTAAAGGATTTGTTGGTGATGTGTTATTCTTTGGTCCACACATATGAATCATTTCAACAAGAAAAGACATATGACGACAAGTGGGACACATGCTATCATCAGATTTTGCTGTGCAGAGAAAGAGATGTGTAGTTTCTCTTGTGTGGATTTTTGCATCAGCCAATTCACAATTTCAGTGTAAGTTTATGCATTCACAGGAACCTCTCACCCTTTTGCTGACTTCCTGATCTGTTACTGGTTAGGACAATGGAAGATGAATACAAGGTGGTCACAAAATCCTCTTCCTGCTGACTCTTATTGGCCCTGAGGAAGTTCCTCTTCCTTAAGACACTACACAGAGACTCACATACAGACACATACAGCCTGAAAAAACAAAAAAAGTGATTATCTTCTTCAGCCAGATACATAGTAACTGTTGGTCGTAATGGATGACAGCACCACTAATCACCTGTGCGTTATGCACACATGCAAGAATGCAGTGACAAATTTTTAGTCATACACAATCACACACAAATGCTTTCCAGCCACACCCCAGACTCATATGCTTGTCATAATATATTGTGATGAATGGATTGAACTGTGTCCTCAGCACATTAACAATGACCACATCCACGGTGAGAAGAAGGAGTTTGTGTGTCGCTGGGACGAGTGCTCACGGGAGCAGAAGCCTTTCAAGGCGCAGTACATGCTGGTGGTCCACATGAGGCGACACACAGGAGAGAAGCCGCATAAATGCACAGTAAGAACCCATCCATGCATCAGATCATCTGACCCACTGACGGCTTTATTTAAAGGGGCATGCCACCTTTTTAATCTTGCATTTATTTAAAACCTGCATGTGACTGATTAAAGACAAACGATCAAAACTGAAGCAACAGAAAAATACCTTCTAATACTTTTTTGCACCAACATAAGCAAATATCAGGGGTTTTTTTTGTTTTGTTTTGTTGTTGTTTGTTTGTTTGTATTTTAGATAGGTAAAATAATTGGTAAGACAAGATGGGAATCTGTGTTAGAGACACCAGGGCCGTGGCTCATTCTTGCATTCTTAGGTCAGATCTGTTTACAGTGTCTGTGCTTTGAATGCCTAAAAGGGTGTTTAAAATTAATCTATACTAATTTGTCTTCTGCTGTTTGGTTTTTGAAAACAGAAGAAACAATATTTAGGGTAAGGGTAGAACCATCATTTCATAAATAAAAATCATGTTGTATTGAAAAACACTTTAGTGACTGAAAACTAAAGCCTGTTAAGAAAACAGTTATTGAGCTAATAAAACAAGTGAGAAGTAGGAGAAGTATTTTCACATACACTCCAATACAACCAAACTTTTGTCTGTCAGATTTAAGGCTGCATCTGCGTTCACAGTCTGTCTCTACTGTAGAGTCATGGTAAGAATGTTGATTGTACCTTTTTCAGTTGCTGGAAAAAGTTCAGTGTCTGCAGAATTTTCAACCACTCGAAAAAGTTGCTTTCAACAAAAGCAAGAGATGCCGCATCTACCATTTATGGGCAATTTTCCCTATCTCCTGTTTTTAATCTTGTCAGAAGTTATTTACCCTGATGATATCATAGTTACATTATTAGGGTTATAGGCTGGCTGAGTTAACTGGTTAACTTGAACTAGAACTCAGATATAATTTAGCCACATTAGCATTAGCATCCTGCAGCCATTCCCCATGCCCTAGGGGAAAAAAGTTCATCTGGTTTTCTTTGTTCTTCAAACCAGTGATATTTCCTTGTCAATAAATAATGGGGGTTTTACTGAAGCCTTCATTTGCTGATCAAATTGAGAGTCTCTTTGCTGGGCTTCAAAGCGGACTCAAAGGCTCTTGTGAATGCATTAAAACAGATGACTCGTAAAGGAGAGTTAAGAAAGCTGATTGACAGCGTGGGTGTATAATTAAAATCTACAGAGAAGCAGGGGGCCGAGGGTCCTTATTAAGACCATGCTGTACATTCTCCTCACAAATCCCATATGCATATTCTCATAACACTCTAACACCCCTTTAGTCTCATCTTTTGAGCAAGAATCTTCTGACTTTTGTATCCCATTCCTGACTCTAATTTGATTTTCTCTTAGTTTCAAAGCCAATTACGTTCACAATAACTGCTCAGAAGGAATACCTAATTATAGTTTGTACAGTACAAGTGAATACAAAGGCAAAACACAGGCCTTTCTTTGTTTCAGTAAAGCACACGAGACAAAGACCTCAGCCACACCTCACACTCAGTTTAGATATTTAACATAATAGCCCTTTTTTAAGTGTAGTAGGGCTTTGCTTTTGTGTGGCACGCCACAGTAGGTGGGCAAGAGTCCAAGGGTAGATTACATTTGAAAACTGAAACACATAGAGCGTTTTTGTTGTTGTCGCCTATTCTCTATTCTCTAACCAGCTGCAGGCAAAATTACAGCACTCAGCTTCTCTGTCTGTCTGTCTTTGTGTCTATCTCTTTCTGCAGTTTGAGGGCTGCTCCAAAGCTTACTCCCGCCTGGAGAACCTCAAGACCCACCTCAGGTCCCACACCGGAGAGAAGCCTTATGTTTGTGAACATGAAGGCTGTAACAAGGCCTTCTCCAATGCCTCAGACCGGGCCAAACACCAGAACCGCACACACTCAAACGAGGTACATTCACACACAGAAACACATGCACGCAAGCACACACGCACACGTACATGCAGCATTCACCTAAGACATTGGCTTTCCAGCTTATACAAACTGATGCTTTGTCATAATGTTGTTTCTCTGTCATGTAATGTGTCTATCTTGTGTAAGTGTTTGCCGGATAAATTCTGATATGTAGTGCTTGCTCTTGAAGGGAAATGTTGGTTCTATTTAACAACTCCATATAGCTGGTTTAGACCTGCTCTATTAAGTAAAGTTCCTTGATGTAACTTGTTTACTATTTGGCACTGTATGAACATATTTCATCTATTTGACATGATATGTCACCTGGGAGGCAAAAACCAGGGCAAAAAGCTTAACTGTGCTCACTAAAGGTCTGAAATCATAAAAGGAGGGGTACATGTCACCCTATATATATATATATATATATATATATACATATAAATATTTCATAATGCCACAACAAAAAGCTGCCAGTGGTGCATTCCATTCCAATCCAACTACATGCAATATGAACTGTCTTATCTTTATCTGTTCCATAATGAGGTTTTGTGTTATCTGCTATGACTTTTCATCCAGATGTGTTAAATCCCTCTTTACAGAAACCATATGTGTGTAAGATCCCTGGTTGCACCAAGCGCTACACAGATCCCAGCTCTCTCAGGAAGCATGTAAAGACAGTCCATGGACCCGAGGCCCATGTCACCAAGAAACAGCGCAGTGATGCTCCACCACGACAGCAGCCCCCCAAAAGCAATGGAGAGAATGAGGCGAAGCACGGCCCAAGAGGTGCAGACAGCAAGATCGTGGCCAACAGCACTTCTCGAGGAGTGGATGACTGCCTACAGATCAAATCCATCAAGACGGAGACCTCAATGGTGTGTCCTGATCACATCACTGAAGTAGTATATAGCATGAGAAGTGAAATTCTTAAAAAATTTAACTTTTGGCATTTGATTGACTGCACATTGAAGGAATTCTACCAATGATCAGTGCCATCTGTTAAAGTAACATTAATGCGTGCCTCTCAGTTGGCTTCTAAACATACAGGGATGTTTAGAAACCAACAGGGAGAGGCACGCTCTTATTTTCCCACTTTACCAACATTCCTCCAAGGTTAAATGTTTTTCTATCAGCATGGCCTGCATCCTTCCTAACTCCTCTCTCTGACTGTTGCTTGAACTTGCTTTTCTTTTTCTCTTAAAACCTTCCTCACGGACAGACTACACTGAGGTGAGCGCTCAGAACCATACCTGTGATCTTGGATTGTGTTCCTTACTAAACTGCTGCATTTGCATGATATAAAATGGACACCATAATCCATCTTTGTATGTAGGGCACACATATATATGCATATGTGAAGAGACACACACCCAGAGCACTGATGTTAAACTAATTTATTTATTTATTTATTTGTGTGTTTGTGTGTACAAGATCACAGGCAGTAGATTCCACTGTCGGCCGATGATAAAAGTCATTGTCACATTAATATTCAAAGGCTGGGACTGTTTTAGCATGCATGCTGAACAAATGCTGCCAACATCAAGCTGTGATCAAGACTTGAGTTCATTTTTGGCCAGTTTGAATTTGTTGCCGCTGGATTGTTGCTCAAAGAACTCATCCATTATCCACTTGTTTTTCATGTTCTGAATAAATCAAACCCATCAATAACTGATGAGATTATGGAACTATAGTCCTTCATTAGTTATTACAAAACACCATTACAATCAGAATTTTTAACTGGGGTGATTATTTAATATTGAACAATACATAATGGGCTTCTCTGCACTTGGCATGCAGCTGTAGCTATTGTTATTTTACTCAATTATTTCTATTTTTGACTTCACTTTGGTAGTTTTGTTTTTCATATTTATTCTCATCATATGCATTGATAAGAAAGGTTTGGCAGAACTTCTATGTTTGATTGATTACACTTAAATGAAATTCCTCCCCACTGTCCTCCTGCAGACGTATCAGTCCAGTCCTGGTGGCCACTCATCATGTAGCAGTGAACCATCCCCTCTCGGCAGCATCAACAACAACGACAGTGGAGTAGAGATGGCCATGCACAGTGGGGGCAGCTTTGGGGACCTCAGCACACAGGATGAATGCCCCATGGTTGACTCCACTGTTTCCGCTGGGGGACAGCAAGGTGGGGTGGGGCTGCAGTTAAGGAAAGCTGCAAGTCATGGTTTAGGGGTCACCATAAAGCTGGAGAACATCAAAAAGGAGAGGTTGAAAACAGTGAGGGACTCCTGCCCCTGGGTCAGCTCTCCACCACAGCCTCTACAGGGCCAGCGCAGCAGCATGAAACTTCCTCCCATACCTGCAGTTGGTAAGTGCGAGAGGCTGACAAAACTGTGTGCCATTAAGCTTCCATATTGTATAAAGGGAAATGTCACTGTCTGCTTTCATTATAAAGCAGCCAAGGTTCATAGTGCTATTGTACAAGAGGGCTAAATGGCCAATCAACCCGCTGAAAAACAGTCATTCATTGTATGTTCACAATACAATGGGAAATATTTGCAGGTGTCATTCGTTGTTGTTACTATGTAATACTCTTCTTTGTATCTGTCAGGTTCCTTGCTCGAGAGCTCCAACATGATGAGTAACCTAAGTGGCCTGAACCCCAGCCAACGCTTGGGTGACCTGTCTTCATGTGAAATCACGCTGCTGAACCAGCTGAACGAGCGGCGGGACAGCACTACCAGTACCATGAGCTCAGCTTATACTTTGAGTCGGCGCTCTTCTGGTATTTCACCCTGCTATTCCAGTCGTCGCTCTAGTGAGGCGTCCCAGTTTGGTGTCAACCGCCAGAACAACATCAGCTCAGCTGACTCCTATGATCCAATCTCCACTGACCTGTCTCGCCGCTCTAGTGAAGCCAGCCAGTGTGGAGGTGGTGGTGTTGGTGCAGGAAATATCCCAAGCCTGCTTAGTTTGACACCTGCTCAGCATTATCGCCTCAAGGCAAAGTACGCTGCCGCTATAGGTGGCGCCCCACCAACGCCTCTTCCCAATATGGATCGAATGAGCCTGAGGACCCGTATGGCCTTGTACAATGACTCCCAGGAGGGTACATTTCATCCATTCCACCAGCCACCCTGTGCAATTGCACCCCGACGCTGCAGTGACACTGGATATGGTACCCAGAGCATGATGCCCCATGAGGTACCCACCAATCTTCCCCGCCGTGCCAGTGACCCAGTACGGCGTCCCATTGACCATCTCTCCTTCCCGCGGGTCCAGCGCTATAATAGCATGATTAACATTAACCCCATGAATGCATCAGCTTCAGAACACCATCAAGCACTGGCTATGCATGGTTACACTCGCTCTGATGGTAGCCTTCAACGCTACCCATTTGCCCCCAGACCACCCAGCATCTCTGAGAATGTAGCCATGGAGAACATGGCAGTGGATGGGATAATGACTGTGGGGGAACAAAATGGGGAGGATGACATGGTGCTTCCAGACGATGTGGTGCAGTACCTCAGGTCTCAGAATTCTGGACTTTCAGGTCACAGCTCTGGGCAAGTGGACTATCATTCCAACAATCAGACTCAGGGCTACCAGACCATGACGGCCCCTGCAACATCATTTTATGCACACAGGAGGATGGCCATGGTGGATGCAGCCATGGCTCCATCTGGGCTGACCTTCTCAGCACCATCAAACAACGTTAATAAGAATAACATGCCAGTGCAGTGGAATGAGGTGAGCTCTGGGACTGTGGACACCACAGCCAAGCTCTCCAGGCAGCAGCATCATCCTCTCAAGGGGAATCTAGCTGTGGTACAGCAGAGGCACAATTTTGGATCCTTCCAGGTACAAGGTCAGGGCCTGGGCAGCAACCAGCAGGTAATGCCTATGAGTCAGAATATTTCTATGCAGGGGTATGCTAACCACAGCCAACGGCTGATGAACATTACCCACCAGCAGAATCAGCAACAGAGACAATACAACAATGGGAACTTAAATGAGCACATGAGTCCTCAGCGAGGATATGGCCAAGAGGCAATCCCAAATTCTATAGCTGCTAGTACTAGTGTGAGACCTACCTGCAACAGTATGGCAGATTCAGACCTGCAAAGTTACAAAGCAAGGACACAGGCTGATGAGTATTCTCATGTAAACCAAGTGGGTCAGCAGCGAAATTTAAATGGTCTGTCCCAGCAGCAGCAGCAGAACAATATCCATAATGAAGGCAGAGGGATGTTACAACCCCGGCCTCCCACAGAGCCCAAGTCTCTTACCAGACAGCACACAGGGTCTAGCATGATGCAACCAAACCGAATACCTAAGTCAAGTGATTTGAGCTACAGTCATGGTAATGACACCTCAGAGGCCAGCCCAAAGAGGCCCAGTGGGTCAGTCGCCCACAGTAACAGCACTGAAAATCAGAACTCTGCTGTGTTTTACACAGGTCAGATTCATATGTTTGAGCCAACTTCCGTTAGCTTTGAAACTCCCATGTCCCCCAGAGCCAGCCAGGCTCCTGCAAGCAGCAACACTTCAGCAGCCAACATCGCCTCACCTGGAGTCAACCAGGTCTCCAGCAGTACTGTGGATTCTTCTACTGGTGGATCTGGTGGCACAGAGCACATCCAGATTGACTTTGACACCATGCTAGATGATGGGGACCATTCTAGCCTAATGTCAGGCACCCTGAGTCCTGGCCTTCTGCAGAGTCTTTCCCAGAGTTCCTCACGCCTGACTACCCCCCGCAACTCTGTCACCCTTGCATCTGTACCGGCAGGGATTGGCAACATGGCTATTGGTGACATGAACTCCATGCTCACAGCTTTGGCTGAGGAAAGCAAGTTCCTGAATATGATAAGCTGAGAGCAATCAAACACCTCATCACCAAATCATTTTTTCCATTTCTATATCAGGAATATATGGGCTACATGAGAAAGCACTGACTGAGCAATGCAAAACTGGTTATTTCTTTTTTTTTTTTTCTTTTTGTTGGCCATATTAAAATACTCATCTTGTAATAGTTGCTTCAGATTATGTTACATTAAAATTTGAATAGCATGTATAATTAGGGTTAAGCACCATTTACTATCATTATTTGTTAAAAAGCCATACTTTTTAGCTACAAACATATGATAGCCCAGGATGTATGAATGCATCTACAAACAACTGCTATTCAATATTTGCTGGTGTCAAAGCCCTTTACAAAGTGGTGCACTGACTGCAGTTCACATAGTGCCTTTCTGAGGACATCAAGGTTGAACATCTTTGAAGAGACATGACATCAGTAAACAGGAAATGGACACAATATGTAGATATCAGATTATATTTTCTCATGAAGACCTTTATGTATATAGATTATAATGTATGGTACTTGCTTTAAGTTATGCTATAGGCTTTTGATGTTTGATCTAGGGCTGTCAAAAAAAGAACAGTGTCACATCAACCCCTCCCTTTTTACAAACGATGAGAAATATTTAATAACTACAATAACTTTTATATTTGTTTTCTGAGGATTGTAAAGCATATTCTCACAAGGCTAAGCGATGGTTTGCTTCTGTGTGCAAGGTCCAATAAATGAGATAAGTAAAGAGACTTACAGCACATATATGGGTTGACTACCTTAAAAATAGGTAGTTATTCCAAAATTACAAAAGTTTTATTTCCAACCAGGTTCAAAATGTTGTTTTGTATGTTTTGTTTCTGTATGACAGATTTCATATGTGCTTTTTTACAGGTATATTTGCATTATGTCACAGAACTATTAGTGACTAACACGTTTCACTTCACCACTAAAATTACTGGTTGCGTCAAGCATTAAGGTTGATGAATACAATCTGAGCCCAGCAACGACCTGCTTGCCCAATATGAAGAAAAAAAAAACTGTAAACATTAATTATTGTGTACCTTATATATGCACTTTATTGAATTTAATTCAATAACTTGCAGCATAAGAAGTAGACAAAGACACATTGTCATGACAACCAGTTTCAATTATATCAAAATTTTTGAACAGTTCAATCTAATTAGATTTTTTTTATTTGATTTATGTCAGCATGGAGTAATTCCATCGTCTTTGTTTGTTTCTCTTTCTCTTTACACAGTAAAGCATTTGACAGCCCTAGTTTAAACACATAGTTGTACAAAATTATAGTCCACAAATATTAAGTGTTTTTTGATCATGGTCTGAGCTCTTGGGAATAGCACTGATGAACACTGAACAGATTTTCTTTTTTGCCCTCTGGATCAGATGCATTAACTCTCCACGGCCCCATCTCACAAGGGTAAATAATTGGGAAGGACAAGGATATGCCTCTGTGTTGGTCTATCAGGGCACATGAACCCCTGTGTCTGATGAAGTGCATTCTCTAAAAGAATATACAAGTACCTCTGTGTGTTGCCAGTAGAGCTCCCACCCTAATTAACGCATTCATACCACCTCCCCACACTGTACCCTGTCTCTCCCCTGGGTTCTGGATGAACTGCAGAAAGTCCAAGAAGGAACACAGACTTTGATAAGTCCTGCTTCTGACAGGACTGGTGAACTAGCCTTCTAAATTCCTCAGTTTTATTATGTTTGCTGAATTTCTAAGTAGCCTTTCAAATGTTTGTGTGTGTATGTGTCCATTCACTTTTACTATGCTCATTGTGTGGGTATGTGTGAGTGTGTATATAGCTTTTGTACATTTCAAATAAACTATCTCCTTTTTTTCTGTTTAAATCCCTTGGTTGTGTCTTCTTTGAAATCACATGGTCTGCAGTCCCTGGAGACCACATGAAAGTAAGACTAGTGTTCAATGAGGGAAATCGTGCTTGGCATGTTCTCAGACTCCTGTGGAATATGATACATAGAGCAAGCACCAATATACTCACTGTAACTTATGACAACCTGGCAATATGCATGAAGGATGCATTGTGTTTTCACAAACAGTAATGATAATTCTGAGCACCAGCCTGACTTGAGAAGTGACTGAATACTGCAAAAAATGTAATGCCTGCACACGCTACATAATTTCCAAACCAGTGCCCAGTAAAGTAGCTTTTTTTCCTTTAAGTGTGACCAAAAGGGTGGAAAGGTAAATAAAATATGAATCTCAAAACCAAACTGATCTTCATTTGAGTAATCCAACATCAATTCAAACTGCTGTTTTGACATATGCATTTAGACACAGCTTTAATGTCTGAAGGTAAATGGTTGCATTTCCAATTTAAAAACAAAAAAAATAAGAAAGAAAAGATTTGGACAAAACCAAATAAATGCAAGATAAGTAAGATTATGTTTAACTTACAAACTGGTGACGTTACACACAGTTGCTGTCAAATCTGAAAATTCTGAAACTCTGGTCTGGTTGTAGGCAGCTGGGGACATTTCATGGGATAACACACTTGAAGGGAAATCAGTCAGCATTGTGAATGACCACTTTCCATCAGTGACATTGTTTTCACAATGTTTTTTAAGATTTTATTTTTAAAATGATTATTTAAGTGACTGATATTTGGAAAAAATATTTCACAGTGTGGATACAGCTAAGATGATACTAAAAATAGTTAATTCATATGTGATGGATTATGGTGACGTATAGACACACAGTCAAACCACAATGTGCAACAACTTTAGAATTTGGTTTGAGCTTCATTTTAACAAGCTTATGGTTAGGATATATTCATTTTTAATCTCATAACAACTATGACAAACAATTGTAAGAGTAAGGTTTGGAGGTTTGTATTAATTGTTTACAGTGTCTCTTTTTCCACCAAAAAATCAACTACAATAGTGTTCTTCCAATGAATCCCTCACATTCTCCAAGTCAAGTATGGTAGTATTGTGGTAGGAGATAAAATCAGGCAGGTAGCTAACAAATTGTTGTTTTAACCCTACCTATCCAAACTTTCTTACTGGAAGATACATAAAGGCACAAGTTAACTCATTAACTCTTTTTAATACCTGTTATTTTTTGCACCCCTAATTTCTTTTGTTTTAGAGCCAAGTCTCTTTGCAGCTGCATTTGCATTAATAATATAGGAGTAACACTTTTACTTTTACTTTGAAGCCCTCTCTTTCTTCTGAACATATCATATATTTTTTGATGTTCTGGTGAAGAAGACAAAGTGTAATTTTCAGTTGTTGAGCTTTTATGTACAATTCTTCTGGCTGCATGTTGGAGCAAAGCACAGGCTAGACACAAAATGTATACAAAGGAGTTTGTGAAGTTAGATGCCAAAATCCACAGCAGCAGGCTGGCTTCAAAGTACATCTGAGGTGAGTATGTGGCGCAAGAAGGGGGGGCGTAGGAAAAAATTCAGGAGAGAGGAAGAGCTACTGTGGGGAAGAATAGGGCAGAGCAAGAAAAGGTGGGGAGAAGGAGAGATACTACTGATAAGTCAAGGAGATTGGTGTAACAGAAAATATGTTGAGATCAAATTTTATATATGCAGAATGCTAAAAGAAAGAGAAAAAAAAATCACCTTTAATTTGACAGTATATTCAAAAGTGGTCTGGTTAAAAGTGAAGCCCACTGATTGCTTTTGCCACCGGAATTTCTTATTCTCTTAGAGAGAGGATGGAAGAAAAACAGCCTTAGGGTAAAGAGTCACACCAGAGAGGAGAACAAGGGGTTAGTGAGGCAGAAATGGATGCTTAGACAAAGCACACAAATGAGGTGAAAGGGGGTGCCCTGAAGCACACTATTCCATATAGTAAATGGGCATGCACACCCAGTACAGTATGTATACAGAAAAACCAAAGGGATCAATGTTTTTCTTGTCAGTGCTTAACACAAAATGAAGGCTTTAAAATGACGAATGAACAGGATTATTGGGGTCAAACTCCCACTGACAATGGCCTTACAAAGTTGATATGGCTAACATATCAGCAAACAATGGCCTTACAAAGTTCATACAATTAATGTGTTGGCAAACAATGGCCTTGAAAAGTTAATATGTTTACAAACAATTGTGCGGCTAGCAGGACCGGTCATCAGCAATGTTATTTCTGGTCAGCCCAGTTGTCACATTGTCAATTTCAATAAATTTCTCTTTAGAGGCTAAATGCTCAACTAAATTCACTTGGTCGTAGCTACTGGTCATTGCAAGCCAAGTAATATTGAAGAATGAACCAAAAGTTGCAGCCAGTAAAAACAAAGCAATGACCGTGAAACTTGCAATGATTATTTTGTGTGTTTTTCATTATGAACATTACCTCTCTTACAGTTTGTATGGTCATTGATCATGAGAAGAATATTAATTAAATTAACTTCAAAGAAATAACCAGCTTTCAGCCATATTCACTTATTCAAAGATTAGATGCAGAAAACAAAGACAAGACACAAAACCTTAAACCATCCAGGCTGATCTTTCGTTATTGGTGACCATGAACGGGCTTCATGAATCAATCTTCAGGTTTGTAAAACAATGGGAAAAAAAGGGCAGTGTTTTCAGAGATGTGGAGCGGAGGGAGAAGGAAAGCACCATCTCTTGGTCTGTGGAAGCCCATTCCTCAGTTCAGCTGTCCTTAATTGGCCTAGTATTTCCCTGCAGGAGTCTGAAGTGCCAGTGTCTGTCAAGAAGAAGGCAATCAGAGAAAGTCAGCTGTTGGTCAGTGACATTAGCATCCTGCACCACGACTGCTACAAGACAAAAAAAACACACTTCTGGGGCAGAAGGTCAAATGGATGAAAGATTGCTGTCCCCTCCCCACTCAGCCCAACCAGTCAATGTAGATGGCTGCCCTCCCTGGCCCGGTTCCACCTCTTAAAGGACGTTTTTCTTTGCCACTGTTGGGTCTCTTCAACAATTCCATAAAGAGTTTGGTCTAGACTTGCTCTATGTGTAAAGTGCCTTGATGTAACTTTGCTATGATTTGATGCTATATAAATAAATTTGATTTGATAACAGTAGCAAATGGTAAAACAAGACAATATGGTCTATCCTTAAAAGCTCATTCATACACAACATTTGCACTAATGAAAATAAATGGGGATGTTGTCCATTGACATTGTTACAATTTGGTGCTACATAAATAAGGTTTGATTTTGAGTTTTTTATGTTGTAAACTATCCAATAAATGTTAAATTTATTGTACTAAATGGATAAGCTTATCATTCTCATAAGGCATTCACTGATGTTTTATAAAGTGCCAAAAGATTAACAAAGGTAATTAGGTGAAATTCCTCCGCAAATGTTGCAATGGATGGCCAAGAAATTCCTGCTTATCAACACCATTACCACCATTAGTTCAGCAAGAAACCAAGCTTTCAACTTTGGTTTCACCACACACACACACAAAGTTAACTGAGTCTAATCAGTCTCAGTTAAGCACACGATCAAACTGGAGTACTGCATTGTGTGTGTTAGCATGCACCTATTTTGTTGTGTACTGATCCTAAATCAATCACTGTCACTCTGCACTGATGCGTATCTGGGATACCAGTAATTATATTAAACAGCCATCTTTTTCATAACCAACTTTTCACTTTTCCAAGTCTTCTTTTACTTTGTCTTTTACTACTTGTGGAAATACAAAGATTTGCCTAAGTCTTACTAAAAGTAAGTCCAAAAATCTGAGACATCTTTCTTATGGCAGCCTGGTTTAGTAGATGTTATGCTGTGCTAATGTGATAGTAGATTTATCAATAATAAGGGCACTTGTGTGTGCACTTTGATGATATTGCTATAAGTGGATGCACTAAAATTGTAATAAATGCAACTAAAATTCCAATTGTAACATATACTGAATAAAAAAGTGCTGGAGTGTGTCACAGTGTGCTCCTTGACCTCTAAGGGCAGGTCATCATAATAAAGTGGTTCACTGGCTTGGACTGCTGTGCACCTCTCCCCTTGGTTCAGGTTTTCATCAAAGGCTTCCTGCATTGAGCACCATGCCTACTGAGATCAGAGGGACCTGACCCGTGTCTGAGTCAGGGTTACCTACTGCTCCAATGGAGCTTTGGTCCATCCTGCTGCTGTTAGCCCAAGGGCAGAACATGCCCTTCTAAATTGTGGAAGTGCAAGAATTATGATCAACTTGCACAGAGCCTAGGGGAAAGCTGTGATGAAGGCCAGCATTGTGACCATCCTTGGGGTTGTAAGTGTCCAGAGTTGGTCCCCAACACAGATCATGACCTCTTCTAGGTTATCCTTATTGCTGACTTGAGGTCAGATGCTCTTCGAACCTCACCATGAGCGGACTGTCTGAAGAATGCCCGCATTTGATTGAAGTCAGTGGGCCATGAAAGGCTTATATGTGCGTGGGGAGTGGATGACCTTGTCTTAGCGTTTGGTCAGCACCATTTTAAAACTCTCATATGCTTTTTAAGTGTTTTCCAGCTTCCTGTTTTAACCGGCTGAAAGAATGTACAGCCACTTATCACCAACTGCCCTACCCTTTGGAATGAATTGTCTATCAGTACTCACATGTTACTCTGATAATGAAAGCATAATTGTGCATTCTGTTTTGTCAGCTGAATACCAAGCCATTGTGATGCATTTTTAATATTCCTGTGTGAATTAACTAGTTTAAGATAGACCTATTGTTGTTGAAAATAAAAATGTTCTGGGCAAAGACTACTTGGAGTATGGGTTGTGTATGGGTTGGGTATGTTCTTCTATTTTGACTGAAACATTTTATGGAGGCCACATTGACCAGAGAGCCACCTCCTCCCAACACTGTGAAAAGCCTTTCATCGTGGTATTTGGGTTTCTTCTGAACACACTAACAGACCAAAGTAGTTTTCCCACCCTAAACCTGAACTCTTGACCTCATTTTGGGGTTGGAACACATGAGTTGTAACTGATGATGATGGACTAGTATTTCTACATCCACAAGTTATAATTATGGAGTGGAAATGGCAACTAGAAGTGGTCTGAATAGCTGAGCATGGCTGAGAGACAGTGGAATGTAAGGCTTTCAGAAAAGGCCTTCCATGTAAATTTACCCATTACCCACTCGCAAACAGATCTTTTCATGCTTGTTTGTTTTTTTCATAATCATACAGGTCAGGAATATATTAAAAGAACACAGCACTGAGACAATCTTCATAAATCAATGGAACAAAGAGGATAATGGTGCCATGAGGCATTTTGGAAACCCTAAGCACAGTTACCTTCTGGTGTCAGCTATCTCTAAGTCTCAGTTTCTGAACATGAGGCCTGACAATCTCACAAGTATCATATATTCGCCCCTTCTTTTCTCCAGGGCTGGAAGCAGAGAAAAAAAACTGGCCAGACAGAACACAGATTGTTTCCTGCCACACAATGCATAATGGCCCACTTGCCAAATTAAGTACCCCTTAGCACACACAGCAGGTCTGTGTACAATGGTAAACCACTGTGGCGCTCTTCAAGGAAGGAACAAGTGTTGCATACATCCTAGACGTGATGCCAACATATGGGACACTGTCTATTTTGGGGAATAGTTTTTTTATTTTTCACTTTTTCATTCTCTGTCATCTTCTTTTGTCTTTTAAAGCACTGTAATTGGGTTAAACTATGTCTAAAAATGCATAGACATTTAACTGTCTGCGCAAAAGCCTGTAACTATTGCCTTGCAGACAGTTCTTCTGGCTGATCTAATTTGGAATTGTTGGTAAAATATGAAATGCTAGCACAAATGAGAAAGCTACACAAATGCCAAAAACCACCATCAACTTTAATTTAACCATCAACCAAAAAGAACTGTATTGTCTTCCAGGAACTATTCCAATCACATCAGTGAGCCCCACTGCTGAACTGAAGCTTGTGTCTGCATTACCAAGAACACACACAAGTCAGTCCCTCGCTGTCCTGCCAACATAAAATAAATGTGAATTAACGCAGTGCAAACTTATCAATTACTCCTATTGGTATTATATTAATTCGCCAAGAAATACTTTTCCCAGCTTTGATTTTTTGTTTGTTTGTTTTGCTTTTTATTCGGGAATTATTGTTTTGTCTTTTTAAGATTTATTTTTTCGCTTTTATCACTTTATTTAAACCCAGTAACTGGCACAGAGGCCAACAGGAAACAGGGAGAGAGGGGAGTAACTTGCAGCATAGCTCCCGAGCTGGAACTAAACCAGAGACACTGAAATTATATGGGACACTCTGTAAACTACACAACCACCAGCCCTACCACATTTTTTTTTCTTTTTTTTTTAAGAAATTAAATTATATCATATACACTGGTGACATGTCAAAGGTGTACCCTCACCCAGAACATTGGTGGGGATTGGCTCCAGCACCACTTGTAACCTAGAAACAGATAAGAAGCAGGAAATGAGTGTGAGAGAGAATGAGTCAGAATGGCACAACTGTGACCTGTTTTACAACTGCATTAAGAAACTGTCTTCTCATTTGGAGATGAGAGGACAGGATGATGGGAAAGAAACAAACAGTATGAGCACTTTATTACATTTTACATTGTAAATAGAAATTTTATTGTATTGAGGTCTATGGGAAAATTGCCATATTGGTTTAATAAAAAAAAAGATCGAAGATGGCAATTGCCAAATAACAAACTGCAAATGGCAGTAGTTCTCAATGGCTCTCCAGGGTTAACATTTAGTGTTCGCTAATATGCACTGTTGTCGATACGTGTTCCCAGTGCTGGATGAAAGGAGTGCATCACCACAGGCCTCTTCAGTTCACTATAGTCCTACACTGGGTTATATCAACTCACGCTAGCAGCTATCTAATACATAATTTACAAAGAAAGCAAATGTTAATCTGAAAAACAGGCTCTATGAAACGTAAAAAAAGTAGCTTGCAGATAACACATTGTGATTTATTTTATGATGCTACTCCTGTATTACGCTCTAATTATAAACTATTGCTTTCCTGCCAGTGTGGTACTCTCACATGATTCAGTGACACAATGTCAATTTGTCACCCCTGAAATCAATTCCAGAGATTATTTCGAAAGACAGAATTTTATTTTAACCAAAATTTCCAGCCCCACGCAGAGTATTTGCCAATGGTTCTGTTATTAATCTCACAGTATTTGTTGTCAACTTCTGTTGTAGCAGGAGCGGAACAGTACATCAGCAAACACTTCCCCTGTTCTAGTAGCTGCCAATATGTTAGAAAAGTAATGTAGGGGTGACCTACAATATTATATGGAGCTTCAAAAATAGTGCATATTATGGAACTAAATTATTTTTAAATAAAAAAAAATTATTATTATTATGTTACTCCACTGATGAATATCATACATGTATTTTAGTCATAGATGCATCTTTCCTAAAGGACGGAAGAAGACACACTCACTACTTGGCTTTTAGTGTACCTTCAGTACAGTGCTAAAGTCTTCACTGATATCTGGGCTTTTAGCACTCCAAAGTGTAAAAACCTCCCATTTCAGGTGTCAAAGCATTATCACACATCTAATCTCCAGCTACATGGGGAAGGGTGACTAAGAGCATAGTTTTGACTGACAGCTGCTAAATGCTCATATATTCGACATACAACAAAAGCTGCTCAGCTATTCTTGGCTGCCCATCAACTTTGACAGGTTTTGAATAAATGCACATCAGAATACATTGATCCAATAGTCAAGCTCTAATGCAAAAGTATTTAGTTGTTTACCAATCCAAATCTGCACTGATGCATGTCCGGGAAACCAGCTGTTAAATTCTCCAGCAGTGCTGGTCGTCATAGGCAATGATCTTGAAGCAAGATCCTCCTGACTCTCTGAATGAAACAATGTCAATAAAGCTGATGTTTGAATGCAATGACTATTGTACTTGAAGTTTGAAGTTTGAAGTTCTTCTGTACATATCATGGTCTGTGGTCTATGGTCTATCCAATTCAATGACTGGAAGAAAAAAAAAATATCAAAGATTTTCCCACACTGCTCTCTTCACACATTATTTTTGCTGGTTTTGCCAACATGTAGTGTATTTAACAGTTCACATGCTGTTAGCCAGGAAGACGTTTGTGTTAAAAATACAAAGTCAGACTTTGGATGTTGATTTATAAGCAGACTACTTTCACAGATCTTTGGCCAAGGAAGCTTTTATTTGGGAAGTTTGCATGTTCTGCCTCTTCTGTCTGATTTCCTCCATTAGTCCTAACTGCATTAAACTATGCAGTTAGATTAGGTTAACTGGTGAGAAGGTAATTAATAGATTGATGCAACAAAGATGCAATAGACACGCATGTAGATGGCATAGAAGGATGGATGCCTTCTCAGAATGAAGACTGAAATTACATAGATTACCATGAAATGTACAGAAAATCATGGTCCCCAGTAGAAACACCAACAAAGATGCATGATCGTTTTTCCACATTAAGCTGTAGTGATAAATATAATTACAAGGTTATGTACTGTGAGGCATGAAGTGACGGAAAGAGCTGTTTCACTAAAATGCAAATTCTGTGATGTACAGCACATCCAGCAGTTTCATTCTCTGCATTTACAGATCAAACTAACACACGCAAAAAAAATATTAAAGTTGCATTCCTCTTTTATATCTTTAATTAGATATTTAACCATAAGGTGAAACAAATCTAACCAGTAATCCAAATATTAAGTGCATTGGCCTTTTCCATATTAGCCTTGTTTAAAAAACCATCACCAGGATGTGAAAGCCACTGAATGACAGTCTTGATGGAGACGTCATGTGAGCTGGCAGCGGTGCAGTGCCCCTGAGTGTAAAAGCTGTTCGCTGTGCTCAGTGAACACCCTGCTTTGTATTGAATCAAAAAGCCCTTGCTGATTGTTCTATTCTCCTCTGGCTGTGTGTCTCTGTGACAGCAGTTCCAAGAGCCAGACCCTCGCCACCACTGCACTTCCCAACCATAAAAAATGGCCCACTTCCCCCCTCTCATTTTTGTCCATTAGCAATCCAGAGGGGGAGGCTTTGCTGAAAACAAATAACAACAAACAAAAGACCAAAGTGGGGCGAGGAATGTGGAAGGGGGTGCAGAGGGAGAACTTCTGTGTGAAATAATTGCGAGGAACAATTTCAAACAGATGTCTGTTTGGACTTGGCCCTGGGCTCGTGTCCCCATTAAATATAGTGATTTGATTGGAAAACAAGCATGTGACATGGGCTGGCAGCCAGCCGCGCCATTCGGGGGCTCTCTAATGACCTCTGAGGGTTGTAGGGTCGTCGGAGTAAAAGCAGATCAGAGAGGATGTGAGGCCAGCGGCCAGGACAGGACCCATAAATCCAACCCATTCTCGGAGGAAGCCATCTTTTTTCACTTCGACATGAGAATTAAAATACAATCACAATTGTAACATTGTGCTCCCATCAGTGTGCAAAGGTTATAATTCAAAGCGTGCAGATGGGAGGCAGGGTTGGATGGCAGTGGACTTTTGAGTGGAAGATCAGCAGAGTTGGGTATTTTAAGTTCGATGAGAACTGCTGCTCCCTGTTTATGGGAAACTGTCCTATAGATCTGTATATTAAAATGACTTAGTTGTAAAGACTTGATATCATTAATGAGATCAAGTTCTTGAATTTGGCTCACAAGGAAATGCTTTCAGCTAAATGAAGTTTATGATCGCTGTACTAATGTATCATGAATGGGACGCATTACTGCAGTGGGAACATTTGTTAAGAAGAAATCTCAGATGGCATAGCTGAGCGTGAGTTTTTCTTTCAATTTTCACCCAGCTCAGTTTTTCACAGATGTGTTCATGCAGGATGGACAGCTGCATTTTATGGCAAAATGGCACAAGATGGCCAGGATCATTTTCATTCACATTGGCCACTGAAGGAACACATGTGCTTTTCACTTCATCAAAAATAATAACCTCATCAGACTGCCAAAGAACGGGAGAAATTCTAATGAGCGCGCCTTATTTTGGCAGAAAGGGTTTGTAGCTGAGATTGAGCTAAGATCATCGTTACACAGTTCTAATACTCTCCCGACAGAGTAGGAAATATTATGAAGATCATCACACGCACACACACACACACATACACTATCCAAAGCTTTTACAGTGTAAATGCAGAGTATGTCAGTGTAAGAAATGAAACAGCTATTGTGGAAATAATGCTTACTTAATCCTTCCAAAGTTGAACAGATTTAAAGATGTTTTGTAAAATGTTTAAACACAACACAAATGGGAAGTATTGTATGTGAATTTGTCCAAAGATAAATGACAGCATTATGTGACCACTGCTTCCTGTGAGTATGAAGCAGCTCCCAATATTTTAGTATTATTATTATATTTGTACAAATATTGCATTTGCTGGGGAATATTTTCGTTTGCGCATTAAAAAACATTTGATGCGCAAGGTTTTTTTTATGGTATCCAGCATGTGCGCAAAACTGACCAGCTAAAGTATTAAGGAACTAGTTATATTAGGCTTTAGATCAATTGTCTGTTTTTGGATCATTGCGTATATTTCATTTATTTTTTATGTTTTATTTTTTTATTTCTTCTTTCATCGTGTTTCACTGAAATTTATAGACTGGTGGGACTTTTACCTGGTTTTCTTTCACATATTTTCCAATGAGATGAACCCTTTGAAAAAACATATGGTATCTCTGGCAGGTATGAGTAGTCGCATCATGTTTCACTGTTTCACTGGGACATGTTGACTTTGCCAGTGGTGCAAATTTCACAAATGTAACACAGTCATGGCATTGCATTAGACATCAATATGCACCTCTGTGTTGGAGTTCTCACAGACCAAAGACCATTACTAAATGTGTCAGTAGTAAGTTGGAAAATAACAAATCAGTAGACCTGCATGCATTACAAATTAGCCATGCTCAAGTAGTAAAAGGGGCAAGTTTGGTTCACACAGTTCCCTTTCAGCACAATATGCCATAGAAAGGGCACACTTCCCACCACGATGATCTTTTGACCCTAAAAAGATGACCTCCTCAAGATAACTTTCAACCATATGTTGCTTTTCCACGTATACTGAAGACTAACAGCTGACTCAGCCCAACTTGACGAGGCAGAATCAAAGACTCTGCTTGCACATTATCTTTTTTTTCTTTACACTTTATGAACAAATCAGTTGGAAGAAAAGGAAATATGAAGATACTTGCTGTCTTGTGTCATGTGTCATAATATCATGACTTCTACACACCAGACCCTTCTCCTTAGAATGGGAAACTGTACTGAGGGGTGCCAGAGGGGTGAAGATACATATTCAGTTGATATATCTTGTCTATCATCATAACCTACAGGAAAACACAGAATCTTGCAGCAGCCTCACAGAGGTTGAGCCAACCAATGACCAATCAAGCCACAAGTCAGAAAATCCAGGAAAGATGGTTCTTCGTGTGGTGATTTAATGACTATTGCCTGCCACATTAAAAAAAAAAAAAAAAAAATCATGCTCCTCCATAGTTTACTTCTGGTGCAGCTAAAAGGAAGGCTTTTTTTTTTTTTAAGTTCAGCAGCAACCAATCAATGGCTTTTAACATGTCAGGTCTGCAACCATCTACAGTTTTGAGATGGCACAGCACATGACTTTTCATTGAACCCTGAATGAAAAAACTTAGAATTCCATAGTTCTGTTTGTATTAGTAGTGAAGTAGATTGATTAATACATTCAGGCTTGCTACATTTTACTGAAATGTAACCAGCTATTGTCATGGTGTTTGTTAGAGTTGGACAATGGAGGGCAAAGCAAAACTAAATACTTCACCTCTAAAATTGTACTACAGAGAGGAATAAACTGACTGTTGAACAAATAAACCATAGATTATGTTATTTGTGAGGTGGCAGTGCCCCCCTGTGTATGATACAAGGCACAAGAAAGAATTCTAATTATATGTCTATTATATTATCTTAATCATGTTGCTTTTGCAACATTGGTAAAAAATAGCATGTTTGCAAAATGAATAAGCCTAGTAGAAATCAGTTTGAGCAGTTATTTTTCGATAGTGGTATGTTTGGGGAGCATTTGAAAATAGGTAGGTGTGTGGTGAGTGGACATCTAGTGGGTGGGTGGAGTATTGCATGCAACATGGCCCTTTGTGCTGGATAGTCATAGTCAGCCTGTTACATGATGTTACAGAGCATCTTCGCAAATATCAACACTCAACGATAATCTGTTGTTTACAAAAAGCAAAAAACTGTTACTTGATCAATATCAGTAAAACAATGTAATATATCATGATAAAAGTTAAATGCTATAGAATTTCAAATGGATACAATCAAGTATCGTGATAAGTATTTCAAAATTCAGAGCAAACACAAGAACAAACCTTACGTGGGCCAACAATATGTGCAAAGAGTAATTTTTTCAATTATGGCACATCAAGAATACAAGAAAAAACACAAGTTTTACAAAATGTTACATACAGACCTTAATCTTAATTTAATAGCTAATGTACAGGCTGTCCATAAAGTTTCTTACAACTTAAAAAATGTACAAAAGCAAATGTACAGACAGTCATGTGGACATAATTACAAAATGAGGAGTAGATATTGAAGCTGTTTTGCCTCATTTAATGCTCCTCTCCATGGACACCATTAGTTGCACGAAGTACATCAAGACAGTACTCAATTTGTTGCCATCTTCTCTGTAGCACAGCGTCATCAATGAGCACAATGGCATCAGTGATCTTTTGCTTTAAGTGTTGCTTTAAGATGTCCCATATCTTTGTTCAATACATGCTATCTTTATCATAACCCCACAGAACAAGATAGTCAGGGAATCGGGCTATCCCTTCCAAGGGTTAGGGTTAGGGCATTTACCACTGCCTATTTCATCAAATGGGACCTGAAATACACAAATGCAATGTAATTATAAACTTTGATAACCGCTGAGTACATACAACAAATCTGACTACGATAGCTTGTCATTTAGCTTTGTATTTTTTTTTTTTTATTATTGTAAAGAGATTTTATGGACACCCTGTATCTTATAATGTATGATGCTGATAATTTCAACTAAGGGAACAATATCAAATTCTCATGTAACACAGTTAATGCTGGTAAATCTTAAATCAAATCTTAGATTATATCAAATATTTACAATAACTCACAGAGCAACTGGCAATTGAAACTGTCATTTTGAAAGACCTTTAATTTTCAGATTGTGGCTCACAAAAACGCACAACAAAATTACACACAAAAACATCACTTAACTCAGTCCCTTTTGAAGGTATATGAGATTGACAACCAATCTGTAATAATACTGATAGTAATTTAACAGTGTGCTTTTAAGATTTAATCAAAGTCAAATGCTAGAGGGTCTCTCATCAAGAAACCAATGAAGAAGGATACTGTAGACCTCACAGTATGCCTGCTGACTTCGAAACATTGCTTGACAGTTATGTTCTGGCCACAACAGCATAAGTGTGCAGCATCAGTGGCAGTGTGCAACTCATTTGAATTTGCTCACTCAGAATTTGGTAAAAGAGCTCAATGCAGTTTCTGGTATAGCTGAAGGGGTTGTGGTTGCAATTTGATACGGTTTAACACAAAATTGACGTAGATAAGATCAATTTTCTCCTTCACATTTGGTTTATGTTGACAAAGTAAATCATACTGCCTGGCAATCTTCTCGTTTCAGTTGAAATGTCATTTGAGAGATAATTCAGAATCCCAGAGTAAGTGTCAGCATTTTGTATCTCCAGGAATTGTCACACCTGATGAAGTTTCAGCATGAGATTTACGGTTTTGTTCTTCTAATGGGGTGCTGACTCTTTTTTGCAGAAAACTTTAGCGTACTCTGAAACATCTGCAAAGGGCGACTTTTTCTCAGCTATTTTTCATGACAAATCTGGAGCCCAAGTTCATGTACAAGTTGTCAAGGACGTCAAAGTTCATTGCCATTCCGTGTTTGAGGTTGTAAAGTAGGCCCTCATATTATCTGAAAATGCTGTCAAAAGCTGTTTTTATTGGACCATTTATCATTTTTCTCTACATTATGAAGTTTAATATCCCCAGAGAGAAATTGACTTGTTATATCATGTTGAACATTGCCATGAAAATACATGTGTCTTTGTCAGTCCTGAATTTCTCCCAGCTGGTTCAGTCATCCCGGAGAACTCGGACCTCATACAGTTTAGGAGAAAAACCTGTGCTGACTTTGACTGAATGTTCATCTTCTTGAATTTGCTTTAAGTCCAATACGTTTTCTTTATCATCAAAGTCATCTATTATCAGCAAAACAGAGGCCTGTGAGACTGAGACTCTGTGACACAGAGACTGTTCCTGATGGTCATACATTAAAAGCCTGGCCACTTGATTAGCTACTGCACTGTTGTCCTTAAGAACAGCACAACAGAATCTGTCACAGAGATTTTGCATGGCTGATGTTGTTCCACCACATCCAGGTACATGGAGGATGTTCAGCAATCTGCAGGCTCTTAAGTTTTAAGTTTTGCTCAATTAAAGTTTTTTTTTCTCATTTCCACTTTCACATTGGTTCACACACAGTACCTCTAAGGTATTCAGGCTACATTCCACTTATTTTTCAAGAAATACTGTGGCTCCTCAACCAGGTAATAACCAACTGGACTAAGGATCACTGACTTCAGTGAAACCTGAGCTCATGAATACATCAACCAGAGATGTTCATTCCACATTGAGCCTCAGTCAGGTCTTTCCAGGATGTAACTGCATTTTCACTGTCACAAAAGGATTTGTTCTGTGCCTCAGAGCTCCTGGCAGAATATACTGAAGGCCTCAACAAGTGGGTCAATTTTCTCACTCACCGCTGACCTAAGAAAATGGCAAGAAATCTCTTTTTTGGAAGCACATCTTTCTGACACAAGAAAGAAATCACATCTTGAACAGAGGCTCCCTTATCCATCAACCACAAGCCTATGTCTGAAGGTGCCTCATCGTCAATACCTGATGCTGGGTCAAAGTCCAAAACTGCTTTTGGATCGAGCTCTACAAGAAACCCTAGTGATTCAAATTGGCTTGAATGTGCCTTGTTAGTGACTATCACATACTGCTCAAAGTGAGTCTTAAGTCTAAAGACAGAGGTTCGTTATCATGTGACTTAACATTGAGCATTGAGTCCTGTTTTTTTTTTTTTAATCACCCTGAATTGTTTTTTTTTTTTTTTCCTGTTTGTATTTGGAGTTGTGATCTTTGTGTCCTTGTGTCAACAAACTTCTTGTACTCTATAGGTTTAGCATTCGGAGTAGTTGGGAGACTGATATTGCTACCACCACAGAACTGTTGCAGTTTTGACTGTCTCTTCATCTTTGGCTTTTTCCTTGCCTTTTTTCATGTTGTTGAAAATGTGGTATACATTTTCTCCGAAGATTGTTGAGCCTGGAGCGATGTCCACTTCTATGACAAATTTGTCAGATAATGGTTTATTTTTTTGAAGAGTCCAACATGTCAAACGAGTCTGATGCATCTTCTAGCAGTCTTTTTGTAGTGTGTTTGTGCTCAAAATAGTCATCAATTGCACATCGTAATGCATTTTCATAAAATTCTTTATCCTTAACTTTCACTCCCAACACTTGACCATGAGAAAATTTTGGCTCAAGATTAAATGCAAGCCAACACAAAAAGGTAACTATTGTCACGTGATAATATTAGACAGGGACTAGTCCCAGGGAGATTCAGTCACGGCATTCGCTATCCACCGCTGTGACCAACACACTGCACACCACAACATAAGCACCACCGCCAGGTCAACCACACTGCATGCAGGAGTGTAGCTCAAAGAGGTACTCCTTGCTACTCTTCCCCTGCCTAGACAAAAACTTAAAAGAAACAAACACAATTCAGTTTGGATTAACAAGAAAGTATTAAGGACTTATAAAGGACTGACAACAGCCCAATGAACAATATAGTAATTATGGTTTCGTAGCTATTGGGGAATGCTGCTGAACAAACTCGGCCCGGCAAAGCAGCAGTCTGAGACAGTCTCGCTCAGTCTGGATTCCTGCTGAAGGGAGATACTGGGAGGTTGGCGATCAAAGTCAATCAGGATGGCATTGACCTGGATATCCCAAAAGATTACATAAATGTTTAAATCAAAAATAGACCTGCATTTGAAAACAACAACAAGCTGCTATAAATGGCCACACACAACCAGGATTGAGAAAGTCATACACTTGTGTTCAAACCACAGAAGCATTTTCTTCCACAGAGCTTCTTAACCTGCACACATCTCAAGTAGCCCTGTCACCATCTGCCAGAATTCAGACAAAGAGAGCATAATTGCCTTCATCTGGCCTTATATTGGCAGGAAATTCTCCCTACTCCTACCTGCAGAGGGCAGGGCTCTAACTTTACATGTGTCAGCTCTCACAATATTACTCAGCACAATAAACCAAGTATATTTCAAATCCTTCTCATTCAAGTTATACCAGTTTCTCTTCTCTACATGCATCTAGTGTTCAGAGGTTTAAGTAAATTTTAAAAAAGGCAAATTTCCCAGATTTGTAGAAGTGGAAAAAGGCACATGATCAGTAGTGACAAAAATTCACAATTCATTCTCGTAGCCTGTAAAGAGTGGGCATCTGAAGGGCAGAATCCAAGCATGAGCTTCTGTGCCATGCATCACTGATATAACTGTAGCTATTGTCAGGCAGCAGCACTTTACTGGAGCATATCAAATCAGAGCATAAATGCATTAAATGATTGGCAAATAAGGACCTGTTATCAGAAATGTCCACAATAAAGTGGACATTTCAGCCACCTGACAGAGATCTTTATGTGGTAAGCTAAGTCTTTCCAAATCCTGTTTGGTGAGAACATCTCTTCAACACACAATAGTTTGCAGCATGCAGGCTGACCTCCTCCATTCTGCATGGGCTGTGCCTCAGGGCCTGAAATGAATCACTTAAACTCGACGCTGCCTTCTGGAGTAAGACAAACACTCCTGACTTGTTTTAACAAAGTCAGACAGAAATAAATTCTCCTCTGTGCATCAATTAGCCCAGCACCTCCAAAGCAAAAGCATTAACCCAGTACTTAAATGAACCAAAATAATACTTAAATTATGATCAAATCATGGATGCTAGATAATTCGACACAAGAAGCAACAAAAATATACGGATTAACATTTGATTTAATCTATTTAATCTATCGAGAATAACTATAGGGGAGACATGGGCATGGGAGATATGTTTGTAAAAAGGGGAGAGTTGTATCAACACAAAATCCACAAATTAGGGAAGAGATGGATTATATGATCATTTCAGTGTTTACCCACTTCATCCCCGATCTCACATGGTGGTTGCCAATTGCCGCTCTGGAATGCATACAGGCCAACGAGGACACAAAGTATATAATAAGAAATTGGATATTCCGATCAAATAAGATACTGCAAATATGCCAAACTGATTCCGCCGCGAGAAGAAGACTTCACAGCTGTTAGAACTATTTTTCTACGAGATAGTTTGGCTGAGATCGACTTTGCACCGGACTAGGAACTATTCCAATTATGTAACAACAGCGCCACCTGAATGACAAACCACTGGGACCGATGGCATATTGCCTGAAGAGCATAATCTATGTGCTTGGGTGTTACCTATAACTGTTCTGTAAAAAGAAAAAGAAACTTCATACACAGTCCATAGTCATACGTTTCTGATTTTCCACAGCCAGTCCAGACATACATGAAAATGTTATTTTCTTAGTTCATTTGTTTGTGTGCTCTGTGGTGTCGTGATTACCCCATAACCATTTAAATGTGTTTTACAGTGAATCAAATAAAACCATGTCCACCGAAGTAATCACAACAAGCAGAGAAAACTGTACTTATCAAAACGATACATTTATCTTTGTTGTATATATAACTTCACACTTGGGTGAATGAAAGGCGTAGTTAAAATCCAAACACCGCCCTTGCTACGCCCTTAAGCTAAATGGAGAAATTCGATTGGACCAAATTCGCGGAGACAACAAGACAACAACCGTGGGTCGGCCCCCAAGTAAAAGTCGTCAAAATGAAATTTCACGCGGTCTTGAATTTGGTGGAGTTCTGGGGAAGTTCTGAAGAGGAGAGCTTCAGCAGAAAAAGAAACTCAGAAGTCAGAATTTATCCGCTAAGCTACAGAAGCTAGGTTCCAACTTGAAGCTAGGCTGCTGAAGACCGGAACAAGATTGGCTGCACGGCACTCAGCCTCCAGCGTCTCGAGTTGCCGTAGCAACCAGGGCCGCTTGTGCTGCCCGCGGCTCCGGTCTGTTTTCATCAGGAAAGAGAATAATAATTCGGATATTAATTTAATAACCAAGCTAATCGCGCGAAAGACAAACTGCCGCTGAAGAGGGACGAGCCAGACCGACAGCCACTTCAGCCGAGGACCAGTCTAGCTTGGGAGGCCATGACGAAGGACCTCGACGCGGCCGCTCTCGTCGGACATCTCCTGCTCTTTGCTTGGCCAGTTGAGTCGTCTAAGTATGGTGTAGTATGATGGCGTTTATATGCTTCCCCAGGCATGACTATTAGACAACAGTGAATAAGCTTTTAGCTGTAGAGCTCTCCTTCCTCAGACAGACTACCCTTTGTATTTTGATAAACGATCTGCCACTCATTCATTTCACAGACTGTCTCAGGCTCCCTCACACGCAAATTGCACTGTATTTGAGCTTTCTTTGTTAAAAATTATCTATAATCTGTAGAAGCTGTCACTTGGGTATCATATTAGTCTCACTAAATTAGTCAAAAATAAATAAATAAATAACAAAAACAAACATGTGATTCTCATTCTTTGAAAATGGAATTACCACAACCCCTACATTACTCAACCAAAAGATGAGACTCTGCAATACAAATGTGTTGCAAATGTGTGTGGCAAATGAAGCAATTTCTTTGACGTAATATGATCATGTTGTATCTTATTTACCAAGATCAAGAGTGTATTAGTCATCAAAGGCTTTGTCTTTTGATGGCAAATACCACAAGGAAATGCTGATTCTCTGACAAATGTTTTACATGTTTGATAACATTTTATTCAGGAGCCTGTCATGGCTCATATTTTTGGCTTGTCTTGTTTTACCTGCCCTGTTGACCTCTGCGCTCCTGCTTTCCCTGTTCCTCCTCCCCTTGTTGCTTTTCTGCTCTCCTCCTCCCATATGTGACAAGGCACATTGACGCTGCATTTACCGGCAGTCAACCCATTATGCATACCCTCCTTGGACTTCTCTTCAGTGCCAGAGTATCCTGCCTGTTAAATTCAGGCTTGTTTGTTCAGCCTCGCCTTTTATTATCACTCTCTGATGTTACTTTGTCTTTTTATAATGTTGAGCACAGTCGCTTGACTGTTAAAGAACTGGTTTTACTTAATCAGTTTCTGCATTGGGGTCCAGTTTTTTGGTGAGCCATGACAGTCAATCCTAAACTTCTGTTCATTAAAATTTTTTGTATAAAATTTCTGTATATTTGAGCCACCTCATTGTCACACCCTCCATGCTGACTGACAGGAGTTGTGGGGGCTTAGGCCTATCTAAATCGATTACCATCTCCTTACGGATGGAGGTGTTTAGGAAAAGGTAGTTCTTAACACAGCCCTCACCATCTCCCTATAATCATCATCCCCATTACTCTTGATACATGTCACAACTGCAGTGTCTTCTGAATATTTCTGGTCATGACAGGACTCGGTTGCAATGGAAAGTCCATCATCTTGTACAGTATCAACACAAATTGTACCAGTGTCCTCTGTGGAGCCCCTGTGCTGCTCAGGACCATGTCAGATAAACAGTGATGTGAAGTATTTGCCCCCTTACCGACTTCTTACTTTTTTGCACCTTTGTCACTCTTAGCCATTTCAGATCAAGCAAACTGTCACGGTGCGAGTAGGGAGAGCCAGGACCCAGATGCAGAGTAAGAAAAATCAGATTTATTGTGACAAAATTTCACCTTGTGGGAAAAATGCAGAATAAGCAAAGTACAACTGAAAATCACCACAAGGGGCAAGTAACAAAGAAACAAAATCATTTTGAAGGGAATACTCAAAATAAGGGAGAGAACAGGAGAGAACTCACTGGCGAGAAAATAAAACCCAAGTCTATTACACAGGGGAGGGGCGGCCACTGCTGTTAGTGTTGTTGCTGCCATTGGTGGTGTTACTGCTGCTGTTGACACAAATGGTCTCACCAATCAATGTGTTTATAAATGTGGCGGATGAAAACCATTGTCATTTAAATAAGCACACTTTTAAATCTACAGTGGACTACAGACTACACAGTGGCCTCAAATCCTCAATGTTATTGAGTTCTAACTCAAATAATATTATTATTAACATTGTTATTATTATTATTGTTACTGTTGTTGTTAGTGTTATTAATATTGTATTTGTTGTTTATGTAAAGCTAGTCATGGGACAAGGTATGAAGGATGTCCTCAGTCACTGGAGCAGCTCTCTTTTTGTTTTCTTTTTTTTTTTTTACCTGGTCTGTTCATCAGCTGGGGCAGGCAGTATGAATGCTCATGGTGCCTTGTTGTGCTGAGACAGTTTTACTCTACGAAGAGGAAGAAGGAGTCTGACAACCCCCTGTCGCCATCTGTGCTTAATTTTATCCAGCCCCCGACTGGAGGCAGTCCACAGAGAAACAAGGCAACCAAAGGACCCCAGGCCCGTTGGGCACACCCCACACAGCATGGGCTAAGCCCATGGGCATGGGGCCCCCTGCCTAAGCCCCCAGCAAGGGCCCTGTCACACACTGGTGAGGCCGACGCTCGTCCACACCCCATGCTCGGACAGGGCCAGCTGCAGCCCACCGCCCCTGGACAGAACTGTCCTCTCACTCCTTCATCCAATCCCCCCAAAAAAAGAAATGAAAAGGAAACACCCCCATTCTCCTCCAACCAAACAGGGGCCGAGCACTTCTCAGGCGCAGACGTAGCCAGGCCCAGTAAAACCACCAGCCAGGGGCCCACCGCACAATGGCAAGCTCCCCCCTCCCCTGAGAATGCCAAACAGACCCCCAGGCCCAGATTGAAGCATTACCTCATCCACCAGGCCTCAGAGCCCCAGCCCAACACTGGCGCAGTTTGGCACAGGGGCAGCAAGCCGGCCCCAGCCCCCCCCATCTCAGCATGGGTGCAGAGTGCATGTTGTGTGTGAGAGTGTAGATCCGATGGTGTGGATGACTGGGATGTAATTAAAATTGGAGGAGGCAGACTTGGGTGCAGGAACCCTGCTGTTTTAGATTTCTCCTTTTTTGTACTTTGGGTGACCTTTTTTTGTATTCTTGTGTGCTCACTTGACCAGTTAAAATGACATCATGTCACATTAATGTTTACCAGACAGTAAAAACCTGTTATCAGTTTACTGTGATTGTGAGCTTCTTGTTTAGTTCTTTAATTTTCTTTATGTATTTGTTGACGCTTCATTCATGTTTGGTATGTCTGGTAATTAGTGGTAAGCAGTGGTGTGTTTGCGCATATATTTTCATCTTAACACACCACCAACGCAATATGAATGCAAGAAAGTTATGATAACAAAGTAAATGTCACACATAATTCACAGATGAATTGAAAATAAAAATTAACAGTGTTTTATGCCATCGCTTTATTTTGAAGCCTGGCCCGAATATTAAATGCACATTTGCACTGGTTTCACTGTCGGCAGAAAATGGGTGTTCCATAATTAGAAAATTCTCATGGGCACTGTGTGTGTATTTCACTACATTTAATAGTTAAGGGGTCTTCCTTCAAATTGCCTTTAGTCTTTGGTGGTTATGGGAGAAGATCCAGTGTGTCATCACCAGGGTTGAGGAGTAACAGAATACATGGAACGGCGTTACGTAATTAGGATACAAATAAAACCAATGTAACTGTATTCCATTAAAGTTACAGGAAAAAATTACGTAATCAGATTACAGCTACATTAATTAAAAATGGGGATATTAGCAGGATTAAATAAAAAAATATATATTATAAAATATTATAAATATTTTTATATTAAATATTATAAAATAAAGAATGACATACTACTATACACATGCGTACATCACAACACTTCACAAGCTTCACACCTATCGAGTGAAACTGCAGAGTTGCGGATTTATTATCATGGTGAGTGAAAAATAAATGTCTTTACGGGGCGAAAATCTCACCATTATTTTGTCTTTAAAGCAGAAAATGTTACTGACTACATTTTTTTACAAGTAATTAGTAATTGTATCTGAATAAAATTTTCAGGTAACCCTTCCAATCACTACATAGGCTTTTGCCAATAAAACCTAAAGTAATAAACCCATAAACTAAAAGCCATCATTGCTAACAAGAAGAAAGGATCCAGGTACCTGGTCTCCTGAGCCTCCTGCCGTTATTCTGCTGGTCTCTAATGAAGGGTGATTAAAGTGGTCCTGTCCTGCTCCTAGGTTTTCAACCTGGCACTGGGTTTGGCACACCGTTTACTCCCATGTGAATTACATCAAAATTATTAGCTCATTCTCCATCATGGTCTCAAAAGATTTCTTTCACCTGTCTGCTTGTAACATGCAGTCAGACAATGTGATTTGTGGTTTGTTTCCTTATGTTGCAATGTTAATGATCATACAACTTAAATGCATATTGAAGTTCCTGAGAGATGCTTGCCCAGTAAGCACGACAAACTGCCACCAAAGAGGACAACAGTTGGAAAGAAACACAAGAAAACTAATAAAGAAACATCACAACTCCTATAAAAGATGACCTAATGAGCTAATATCCTTTCTATCCATTCTTACTTCACCTCTGTGCTTACACCACTTACATCTAGGTGAAGCTTTTTACATAATTTTACATAGCAACAGGAGTGAAACTGGTGTATATAATCCCACCCCTGAGTATGATGACAGAGTATAATGCCAGTGCTTACTCAGTCCTGCCCAGGTTTCCTATAGACTGGCATCACCTAAGGCTCGGATCATCATTTATTCTTCTCCTTTAGCAAAATACGTAAAAGGTAATAATTTGTTTTGTTGATTATGTCTGTCTTTTGCCTTCTCAAAAGTTTAGGGTTAGGTGTTTTGTGATTTTAATAGCTTGCAATTTCAAATGTTTCAATGTTTATACATTTGTATTTAATGATTACTTCAGTGGGCAGTGTTTAGCGGTGCTGCCCCACAACAAGGATGGCCTGTCCACGCAGTGTGAGCTGGGATTGGCTCCAGCACCCCTGTGACCCAGAAACCGATAAGCAGTTGAAGATGAATGAATTCATTAATTAGTTGAGTTATTTTTGATGCACAGTTAGCACCATAAACTCTGGAAGTGTCGGGTTTGGCCTGTTTTTTTAGCAATCAGTGGGTCTGTACTGGGATATGTCACTTTATGGCTAAAGAAAGCATGAAAAAAAGACCTAGATCTAGAAGTTATTGTATAGTAATGAAACTGGAACAAGTGTAATTTTGCCTTCTCTTGTGTTTGTTACATATTCATGAAATTCCCCCTTGGATTAAAAAAGTATTTCCAATTCTTGTTCAGTTTCTAACAAAGGGAAAATGCCTACCCCGAGATACGTGCAGCAGCAGCAGCAGCAGCGGCGGCGGCGGCAGCAGGAGCGGCAGCGGCAAAAGCAGCGGCAGCTGCAGCAACGTCGGCGGCAACAGGAGCAGCAGCGGAGGCAACAGCAGCGGCGGCGGCAGCAGCAGCAGCAACAGCGGTGGCGGGAGGAACGGCAGCGGCAGGAGCAACAGCGGCAGGAGCAGCAGCGGCGGAGGCGGCAGCAGCAGCAGCAACCGCCGCCGCTGCTGCGGTGGCATGGCTGTTGCATACAATAGAGGAGGTGACCTCAAGCATTACAAGGCTTCGTCCTTGTAAAGCAGCTGAGCCAGATGGTGTGTGACAAGACTATTCAGGGACAGTGCAAACCAACTACCTGAGCTCCTCCGGTATATCTTCAGGAAATCATTCAACCTCAGTCATCATATTCTGTGAAATATTTGTTGACTGTCTGTTTAGGAGTTCCAGCAGTTTTGGGGAGTGCTTTTAGTGACTACATTAAAAAAATCTGTATTTCCTCATGGTATTTCCCATCAAAGGAAAACAAAGCCCATCCTCTGATGACAAATACATTCATGATCTTGGTCAAGGTAAAACATTACTTCAAAGAAATTGTTCAATTTCCTGTTTTGCCAGGCCAGACTTTCCCACCATTTCATTGTGCAACACATTTGTATTGCAGTCTCTTGGTTGAGCAATGTAGTGATCATGTTAGTTCCATTTGCTAAACTTCTGATAGTGACACACCTATAATAAACTGAAACTTACTGATGCTGGTGTCTACGGACTTACTACAGGCCACTTGGTTTCTTGTGTGCAGTAATAAGCAAAAATCAAACAAAATATAGTCAATATTAGGTTATCGGCACATGGCAATTTATTCACAAATTATTGAATGAAAAATCGAGTGTCTGAAATAATTAATATTTAATCTAAAATGCACACGTGACTTTTTTATTGCTTTATGTGATTGTTTTCTTTAAGCTTTTGAGATGGCCTCTTGTGAACACGTGTCACACAAGAGGTGTGAGGTTCTTTTATAACAAGCACTGTATTTCCACTGTTAGACTCAGGTATGGTCTTAAGTAATTTATTACGGCTAAAAAGACATACCACAGCAATGACGGCAGTATAAAATGGCTGACAGAAATGGGATATATCCAAATAAATTTTACCACTCAGCCAGGTCGGTAAATCACTGAAGTCTTTCCAGAGTTAAAAAAAATAAATAAATAAAGTGTCTGTGGTGAGCAAACGTTCAGGATGGGGGAATGTTAACTGAATCCTTGTTTCTGCGAAGGAATAGCGAGAGGTCGGCCTTGTGGAGTTGTCTTGGCGCCTTCTCCACGTGGCTGCGCAGCACTGCCTCCCACGGACTGCCGTTAGCTTGTGTGTCTGTCGCCTTGCGTCCTCGAGCCGGTCCCGGGCCTCGTCTCGGGTAGCTGCAGCTCCACCTTCAGTCCGTGCAGATCCTCCGTCCTGTCCTGTCCCTTTCCGTGTCTCCCTTCCTGTTTCCTGGTCTCCTATATACCTGCGTCCAATTGCACTTAATACTAGAACGTCCAAGACAAGACAAGACAAGTCATTTTGACCGTTTTGAAATTTCTATGTGCAACAACTTTGTTGAATAAAAAAATACAATCATGCTGGTACCTGACTTTTGCTAAAAGTGTCTGTATTTTAATTTAAAATGCTTTTATGTAAAGCACACAAAAGGCAAAGTAGATATAATTTTTACCTATTTCGTCCATAAGCGGTCATTTTGACCGCACGGAATTTCGCGGTATTGAATATCATATTTCCCGCGATTAATGTTTTATTTTAGTTGCTCAGCAACTATCATTGTCGGTCAACTCACGATCGATCTCGGATTATATTTGAAAATACATTAATCTGTATTCTGTATAGCATTGTTTATACCAAAGTTTAGAATAAGGAGTCTCGACAATGTCTGAAATGAATGAGCGAAGAAAGAGAAAGATGACAGCTGCCATGGCACTGGAGATTCTCCAAAACTTGGACAGCGACGATTCCGATGGAGGGGATCTGTCAGAGGAGGAGAGTGATAGCGACCTTTCCTGAATGAATGAAAATATGTTTTCATCCGACAGTGAATCCGAGTTCGTACCGAAGAAAGGAGTCGACCTTCATCGGAGAATGTAGGCCTGCCAGGTGAGCTCCGCTGTCCTGTCTTTTTCTCCTGCTGCGCCACTGTTATGTCCCGTGCTGCCATTTTCTCCACGACCCTTTGAGTATTACCATTATTATTATAGTTAGCCGATTCTTCTTCTTGCTATTATTATTATTGTTGTTTTTGTTATAGGCCCTCCCGAACCAGTACACGACTATGAGCCAACTGTCTCCACTACGTACACTGTGCTAGCCAATCATGAGTCTCAGGGGGTGTGTCTCACCATCTCATCCTCAGTCCACAAAGCCTGCATTATTAGAATACATCATAACAACATGCTGTAATATAAACACCAATAAAACATGTAGCAAATACAAATGTGCATAGATATAAATATTTATGAAACTTCTATATTTACATTCAGGTCTGGCTGTAGCTATTTTGGTGCTTTCTGTGTTCATAAATAAAGTCCATCCACACTGTTGCACCAGTGCATTATGCCTGTTGTGTCATTCTTCATATACAGTAAATTAGGTACTGAAAAAATCTATTTTATTTGACTAAGATCTGCATTCACTGTAATTTATTAGCAATGTTGAACTGTAATTCTTTTTCTTTCCTCTTTCAGCTTTTCTCTATTTGGGGTTGCCACAGCAAGTCAGCTCTGTGGATGATTTGGCCACAGTTTTTATGCTGAATGTCCTTCTTGTCGCAAACTCTTCCTTTAGGGCTGGGTGATAAAACAATATAAAAGTAATTTCCGCTAACCCTAACCCTGTTCAGAATTGAGACTTTTCTGTTTTGTATTACCTATTTTATTTTTTTGTAATTGACCAAAGAATTCAGTTGTCAATTTGTTTGTGTTCCCCTGTAACAATTTAAGCTTCTGACTGGTCAGAATTAAGATTAAGTAGTTTATTATATAATCATTTTATTAATTTGAAATACAGTTCTACAAGCTCTGTAGTACATTTCATATGCTTACCTTCTGACAGAAAATAAATAATATTTATTTAAAACCAATAACATACATTTGATTGACAGCTTTATCAGCCAATGGTGACGTTGGTTGGCCTGCAACGTCAGATCAGTCTCAGAATTCAACGTACATATTTTGTAAATGCGCATTCAGCAAATCATATGCTCCATAATTTATACAAGTGTGCCTCAAAGTTACAACTGTGAAGTCCAACATACATACATACATACATACATACATACATACAACTACAAAACCAAAGCATGTGCATTTGTGAAAAGAATTCATTCATTTTGAGACTGTTCTGACTCCATTGTATTTCTGACCACCATTGATTTTAACTGTGAAACTCATACTGTTCATATCATCGCCCCTTCCCAACTTCACCCAGATCGTTGAAGAACAAATTGCCCCCTAAAGTTTGTGCTCTATTTAAATCTAATAATTCAAACCACCACCGCCACCGCACACCCCAAGGGGGGCCCAAGCAATACCCCCACAGGCAGACACTGGGGGGCAAAAGGCTGCAGGGTTGGGGGTTGTGGTGGCGCAAAACAACAGCCACACCTTCACTACGCACCAAGACCAAGGAGACTACAACTGAGGCAAATTGTCTGTGTCCCAGGAACAGTCATGAGAAGGGAGAGAAGAAGCAGCATAGCCTTGCACACCAACAAGTGCCAGACCCAGAATGGCCGCCAGGACCCATGAGGGTATGGTACAACAGTGTGTTCCAACACTGCTTTTATGCAGACAGAGGGGGTGTCAGTAATCCAGAAAAGTTGGAACACCTGTGGGAATTATTAGGGCCAACTTTCAAGGCTTGATCAACCTCCATTGCTGCAGAACAGCTTTAAATTGTTAACCCATTTTGTGTTCCCTTAAAAAGGCCTTTTTGTATAATTCTGAAACATAATTTTTCAGTTTTGGGTAACCTTACCTTTTTTAAAGAAAACCTCTGGCAATGTACCTTTTACCTTTGCACTATTTCAAGCCATTCATTGGACTTCAACAAATCAACTAATATCTTGTTACTTGTAAGGCTACACGGATTCAACAACTGAAAAAAGACAGAGATGTGATTCCAAAAGAAAGCTAATTTAATGATTGCAAACTTAATGATTAAAAACTGGAAGCAACTGGGGAGAGGTTGGGTAGTAAAACAAGGATGATGCCAGAATGATGCGCTATTACATAATCATTTTAACATAGCTTTTTATAACCCAAACATTTCAAATCTGCTCCACTTCATGGGGTTATGGGATAAAATCTTGATTTGTAACAGAAGCGATGCTTGTGACGAGCCAGGGCTGCACGCAGCCTGTGTTGCGTTTCTCATTCTCACTGTTTCTTCACCAGGTCACCAGGTTTTTCCAGTCGACTCGCACTTCTTACCATGTAATACAAACTAAGGTGTAAATAAAAATATATCAGAATATAGCAACTTCTGATCAACCCTTATCAATTTCGGGCTTAAAAATACAACTTTCATATAAACCACACCCAGTTTTTGTTTAAGTCCCATGGAAAGATGCCTTGCTTCACCACGTGAAAAATCGTATGACTCCCCTAATGAAGCTTTATTGCGTGGCGGTTTTGAATGAGGGTGGGGTTTTCAAACTACCACATAATTGTTTATAAATGAGCACAGTCTTTCGAGACTTCATGGATTTTTAAGAGGAGAGTTTTGTGTGCGTTATTGCTATAGTTTAATTGATTGACAACCAGAGAGAGTGAGGTATAGGTAAGATTAGCACACTAAGATTAACAGCCACACAGTTATACACTTACACTGGCACACATACATACTCAAACACTATACATACTGATTTCACTGCCATGAGAAAGAGTCTTCTCCAAAACTGGAGAGGTAGTGACAAAGAAGAGATGTAATCTTGTTTTTAAATAAAAATCTCTGAACAACACAAACTCAGCATCCAGATGATGCCAGCATCACCAGCATTTTGTACTATTGTTACACAAGCATTTCAAAAGCATATCTCTATTGTGTACAGTATTTTATGGTGGCACAATCACATTATGATTATATTCTTAATGTAAAAAAAAAAAAAAACTTTTGAAAATTTAAGATGCACATAGAAACCTTAATTGTGAAACATACTCAACAGTGCTTTACTGTTAAATTAGATCTCGGCCTTTATTGTTCCATGCAAATATTGTGTTGAGTGTTGGCCAGCAGATGTCATTATATTCAAATGCTTTGAAAAACTGAACCATTTCAACACATTTGCTTCATATTGTTTCATTGGCTCAGAAAGCTTTGGTGTCTTCATTGCTGCTTTTAACTAGTGGCTGCATTTCCTACCTCAGAGTCACAGACAGAGGCCCAAATGGCAACCAGACAGAGACAAAGAAAAAGCCAGCCATGATACCACAGGTGTTTTAAATTCCCTCAGGTGAATCAGGGACCTGGGATAGGTTGGACTGGACCACAGATGCTGCATTCAAGAACCAGCAGTCTACTTGCCATTAACATGAATACTGGTCTTCCCATTAGGTAGACAGTTATAGGACCAGCAAGTACCAGGAAAGGCTTTTAACCCTGCAATACACACAGCATTGTTCCTTGTTTGCATGTAAAATGGTTAATAAACCAAAGAATTTGGTTTCCTGAGCTGCCTCAGTGGAAATTTGAGCCTGGGTTTATTTTTTTATTATTATTTCCACCATCCATGGATCTTCGGCCGCTCTTCCATTTCTGGTGTTGCTGGAGCTAATCCCAACCAACATTCCGGGCAAGGGCAGGGTACACCCTGGACAGGTCACCAGTCCATCTATAGGGCCAACACACAGAGACAGACAGAGACAAACAACTACTGACACTCACACTCAGACCCACAGACAATTTAGAGTCATCAATCAACCCAAACATGATGTCTTTGGACAGTGGGAAGAAACTGGAATACCCGGACCAAACCCATGCAGACACGAGGAGAACATGCAAACTCCACACAGAAAGGCCCCAGGCCTGGAACAACCTGTATCAGATACGCCCCACAACCTTCTTGTTGTGGGGTGACAGCGCAAACCACCACATACCCCTTATTATTATTCATTATTCTCAAATTGAGGACAAATTGCCTCTACAGATAGTATCTTTAAATACATTCCCTATTCCAGTTTGCAACCTTGAAAATCTTTCAATCAGGCAGATTCCTAAATGTATTTATTTATTTATTTTTAGGATGTAAAAAAGGTAATATGCACACTCCATTTTAATTTTGAGATCTGTGACACATATACATGGCTGAACCATTTTAGCTTAGTTTTCAGAGATCAGTACACAAGCAGTGAAACTGATACAGACCCTGGGACCACATGCAAATCTGTTTCAACCTGAAGCAACTGCAATCCCTATTTCACTAGGGATTAATGATTAATTGAAATACATGTAAAGTAAAAGAAATAGTGAATGGTCCGTAGGCTTAGATTAAGTGTCGGTATCAAAAGACAAATAATAAAGTGTGTACAGATTAGCATTAAATTATGTAAGGTGCAGTAGTTACAGCTTTACTATCAATTCTTCCATACATATCTCCCACACAAACAGAGGATTGATATTGCATTACTCTCCAGACCGATGGTGCATTATGTAAAGATTAAATAATACAAATAATCTTAAAAAAAAAAAAAAAGCACAGCAAAATATACATACAACATATGAGTATAAAATTGCAATCCAAACCTAATATTTACTTAATGGCAAAGAGCAAAGGCAAAAATGTCCAATGCTGTACAAAGTAGCCGGTGCAGCTGCTGAGTGCAGAGAGTGTGTGCGTGTGTGTAATATTTGAGAGTGAATAGATCCTGGGGATATCATAGTTAAGTGTAGAAGGAGGGGCTGGGGGGGGTCAGAATTCTATTTGTTTGCTGGGGGAAGAGAGGGGAGAAGGGAGGGTGAAAAGAGGAGAGAGAGAGGTGAGAGTGAAGCCGTCTTTGAGTCTTCTAGTCCTTGCCTGGAGACCTTAATGAGAATGTAAGAATATAAGTTATAATTAATTCAGAGTTTCTTGCACTCAGAGGGTAAAGTTAAAGAGTCTGATGGCCACTGGCATGAATGATCTCCTGGGACAGTCAGTGTTACATCTCAGTGGGATGAGTCTACAACTGAAGCTGCTCCTGTGCTTGGTCAGCGCTTGGAGTATGCCATGATGTGCTGACCTCTCCTCTGCTCTGACATGATGGCAAGGGAGCTCCGCCACCACACCATCACCAGCCTTATGGTGTTTTTGATAGAAATGAGAAGTGGACATACTATGTGAAAAACTCTGTACTACAACTTGGGCACGGGAAAAAGCAAAAATGGAGAGTCACAGAGCGTCTTTATTACCTGTGTGATGTCATCGGGGACCCCTGCTGAGGGCACCGGCATCCAGCCAATGCCCTCTTGTTCAAACTCAGAACCACACCCTAGGGGTGGATCCTGGGGTCATGGCGCCATTTTCAAACAGGCAGACAACTCTGGCTCAGGCTTCAGGAGGGACATGTAGGCCTCACTATTCTTCTTTTCAGAGCACATTGGAGGTGATCCCAACACTGCCCTCTCACCAACTGCACCACTGAAATTTGGGTGGGTATACAGACCCCGGTTCGGGGAGGGGGGAGAAATAGAAGAGGAGGAGATAAAAGTAGGGATGGGATTCAGACCCTGGTTCGGGTTCATGTTGCTAAATGAAGTTCATGGAGATGATGCTGTAGTATGGAATTCATGGGGATAAGGGACCAGCAGGTGTTGCAGGAACATGGGGTGGTGATGAGTCATCATCTTTAGGATGAGGACAGGGAGAGAGATGAGAGGAGCTGGGAGAGATAGAGACTTCAGGAAAACATGGTTAGTGAATGCAGTACACATGCTTAGAATTGGGGATTTTTAAGAAGCATGGTTATTGTCAGCACATGCAGCATAGCTAAAGAGTAGATGGACTTTAACCTTTAAGCCTGATCTTGAAAACTGCTAGAGTCCGCTCCCCCGGAAAAGGAGCCTGATAACTGAACGATCTGCCTCCAGATTTACTCTTTGAGACTCTAGGAACCACAAGTAAACCTCCATCTAGAGAGCGGAGTGGCCTGCTAGGACAGTAAGGAACTATGAGCTCTCTGAGACATGTTTGAGCTTGGCCATTAAGAGCTTTATACGTTAAAAGAAGGATTTTGAATTCTACTCTATATTTTACTGGCAGCCAATGAAGAGCGGCTAACACAGGAGAGATATGATCTCTTTTCCTAGTTCCCGTTAATATTCGTGCAGCAGCGTTCTGAATTAACTGAAGGCCTTTTAGAGATTTGTTTGGACATCCAGATAGTAATGAGTTACAGTAGTCCAGCCTAGAAGTTACAAATGCATGGACTAGTTTTTCATTGATAGGTACAGCTGAGTATCGTCTGCATAGCAGTGGAAGTTGATGCTGTGTTTCCTGATAATGTTGCCTGGAGGAAGCAGATAAAGCGTAAAGAGGATTGGTCCAAGTACTGAACCCTGTGAGACTCCATGACTGACTACAGTACATGAGGAGGAGCTGTTGTTAACATGAACAAACTGATGTCTATCTGATAAGTAGGATTTGAACCACCTTAGTGCAGTTCCTTTAATTCCAATTTCATGTTCCAGTCTCTGGTGTCGAATGCAGCACTAAGGAGAAGGAGAAGGAGAAGTATGGAGGCTGATCCATTGTCTGAGGCCATTAGAATGTCATTGGAGACTTTAACCAGCGCTGTTTCTGACAGCTTGACAGGTTTGACAGATTTGAGTGGTTTGGTGCCATACCAGCTATATGAGATGCATCATTATGCTTCAAAATGGGGTTGTGAGGACGTAGAGATTTGGAGAGTGAAAGTATTTTTCATGACGAGTACCACAAATAAGCAATGTTTAAAGTTTGGGATCATTTTGATCTCATACCACCAAATAAGGTATAATGCAGTTTATGGCATACATTTTATGTTTCCATAATTTAATTGTATTTTTAATTTTTAAATGGGTCTCAAAATTTCAATTGCTTGTAGGTGAGGTGTTTGTTCTGCACACAAGAGTTGTGTGCAACAACACATCATCTATGCTGAGACACTTGCATGCCAAGCATGATGACATGTATAGATGTATGTGTATGTGTCTATTTATTGTAGATGTTGTGTATCATATTCATATAGCAACCTTTCTCCCACACAGTGTCCAGAAAACAGAATTTGGATGAGGCCTTGGTGGACATGATAGTTAAACATGGTCAGCCTTTTTATATCATTGAGAATGAAGGGTTCCAAAATTTCATTAAAATCCTGGACCCATCGTACTCCATTCCAAGCCGCAAAACTTTAAAGGCAATGGTGGAAGCAAGGTACACTGTAAATAGAGAGAAGGCCTTGGCAGAAATTTAGAGTATGGGGGAGAGCATCTGCATATTTTATTGTCATGACGATATAATCATAATTTGGTATGAATGAACGAAACACTGAATGACCACACATACTTTTCTGAAATTTTTTTGCTGTCGTGATTGAAACAGTGCCAGTGATTCAGTCATGCGCTTTAGAGGTTGCTATGGCTCAGTTGTCCACCAGATGTCACCATCACTGAAGTCTTGAAGCTTTGAATCTTTTTCGGCACAGTTGTTCGGAAAGCTTCAGTGCGTCATGAGGCTTATGATTGACTGGCAACCTGTCCAGGATGAACCTGCCCTCGCCCTGTGTGAGTTGGGATTGGCTATCCCAGTACCCCTTGCGACATGGAAACATAAGTGATAAAAGATGAATGAATGGATGAATATTTCCGGATAACTCCAACTCCACTTAAGTTTGAATGATTCTGGTCCCACCCTATCATTCTCCTGGTGATTATTTACTGGATAAAATTAGTTACTTCCATAAATATAAAAATGAGCAATTCTTTTGATGGCTCTTTGAAATGAACAGATCCACAAAATCTGCTTCCATTCGAAGAGCTGTAAATCACATTTCTAGAGGGAAGGCTGAAAGAAAGAAATATGTACATGTGGTGTTATTCCTGCTTGGCATCTCTGCCTGCTGCACCTCCTACGGTGAACACCGGGTCAGGTGCTGGGTCGTCAGCTGGAGCTATCATTCACAGATGTTCCGCTCCCTAACCAGTTCATCTCCTGGTGTGGGGGCAGTGGTTGACGGGGGATGTCTCCTCATCAACCCCGGCAGCTGCCTTTACTGGGGTGTTGGAGCCCAAGTGCTGTCCCTCCTCCATAGCCACAACCAGTAGCTGACTTTCCCCAAAGAAGCTTGATGGCTGAACTGCCCACAAAGCCCCTGCGTCCAACTTCCACCGAGTTAATTTTTGCAGCCAAGATGGAGTATTTCATCCACTTGAGTTCATGTTCCTTCCTCCCAAGGGACAGTTAGTTTTATGATGAGGACCACATCACAACATCTGGTCTTAGTGTTGTCTTTGTGATCTCAGCTGGAAACACTAGCTGCTTGCCAAAGTCCACTCATATCTCTTATCCCTTTCTAGGAGCAAGAGGGGGTTGCTGGACTTATTTTATTACTGTTAGTTTTTGAAGGCAAATGGCTTTGTAGTGATGATATACCAGATCTTCTCCTGTGACTTACAGGACAGTACAGGCAATTTGATGACAGATCCCTTAATTATTCATTCACTGATTCATCTTCTAACGTTTAATCCATTTCCCATCGTTGGGGTTGCTGCAGCCAATCCCACTATGCTGCTGTGCTGCCCCATCCATTAATTAAATGTAATGTAAATGTAATATAAATGTAATGAAATTCAATGTCTATGATTCATTCACGCTTTCTCTCACTCACTTTATACAGCTTATCCCTCAGGGTCAAAGGGTTGCTAATTGCCTGGGACACCCACCTGGCATGTGGGCCCCCGGGTCGCTGCGCCAGCAGCCCTCTGACTGGGCACCGGGCCCTCACTTGCCTGCCTCCTAAACTGCACCCACATCACACAAACTTTTCTTTATTTCTCACTCACATTTAGGCATGCAATATACATGCTCCTATGTGTGCTTGCTTGGGTGTTCAGTGGTGCTCACCGTTACCTGCCTGGAACACTGGGGTGGCAGGCAAGAGGAGCCTGTGCCCCTGACTCAACTCTGGGCCATGGTGATGGTCTCACTCATGTTTAGGGAATGTCCACTTGCATGTGTGAAGAATTGATGAACCCTGCTGAATACGGACTGAGCTGTTCTTTCATTCCATCACTATATACCCCATCTTTCACTCGGATCCTTTGTTGGGACACCTTCACCTACTCTCTTAATTCTGAATGAGGTAACAGGAAAAGCATCCTTTTACTCCACCAGTTCCTACCAGCACCACCTGCTTCCCTTCCCCTGTCCATCCTTCTGCATCTTCTGTCTTTTGAAAGAAAAAAAATCTCTATAAACTTCAGATTGTGTTGCACCCACTTCCAACCAACAGAGAAACCAGTGCAAAATATTTTATTTTGACCAAAATAGGATAATGGTCAAAATCATTGATCTGAGCTGCAGCCAAACATTCCTGGTTGTTTACTTTAAGTCAGTGAGGTCAATGAACTCAAAGATTTCCTTTAAAATCCTTTAAGATATTAGCACACTAACATAAAATATTCCGCCCTTTAAAAAGCACAAAACAATATTCAGAACAGGGTTCAAAATTAAGCAGGGCCATAACACACTTTGTTCATTTTTATTTTCCATTCATCTGTGCAATGATGGAGCATTTACTTTATTATCATGACTATCTTGCATTTTAATTGCAAAGACACCATTGGTTACCACTAATTACCAAACATTAATCAGTAACTCAACAAATACACAAAGACAATTACAAAACTAAGCAAGAAGAGAGTAAACTGATAACTTGACAGCATTTTACTATTCTGTAAATCTTAATGGGACATGATGTAATCTTAACTGCTCTACATACAATCTATACAGTTGCATTGATAGAAGAACCTCTTGAGTACATGCTGGTCATTTCAACACAACATGGTAGCACTCAGTGTTTTCATCTGCACAAAACACAAGAATACAATAAAAGATTACCCCAAAGGTGCATAAATTTAGATAAGAAATAGACAAAAGTGAATTATAATGTGAAAGAATGGAGATGATTACCCCTCACAGTGCTGATGATGAAGGTGGTTTCCTCTTTGAAGTTCTGCACCATCTGAAACAAACAAACAAACAAACAAACAAACAAACAAACAACAAAAAAAAAAACTATTAAAGTAAAGAACTGAATATCTCTTGAAAGCAAAAATTTCACAACTTAGAATTACAATAAATAAAACCTGATCTTAGAAAGCTTAACTAAATGTAGCGTCACTGAAAACAAGCTTAACTTGGGTAATCAGTAGCTCTAGATGTAAATACAGTATAATATTTCCCTCTTAAATTGGGTTAAATGTGCTTTTTGGGGTCACTGGTCAGTCCCTGATATTGTTTTGAAGGGAGAAAAAAAATGCATAGACTCAACCATTTTTATTTTAATCTGTATTTATTTATGTATGACACTGAAGTAGCAGTAAAACAAAGCCTGTACACGGATTTAGAGTTGGTGAAGTCACAGTATCGCTGCTGCAACAGCAATATACTATAATGAGCAGAGTATTTGGGCTTTGGCCCTGATTGAACCAGAGCAGGGTAAGACCTTTTAGAAAAGTAGGTGTAGACTTTGTTTCTGTAAAGCAAAGCCAATGCTGACGAGCCTTAAATCTTCATTCTATCTAATGTCCATCTGAGGGCAACTCCACCAGTTGTAAAAAGAAGTCAGATTGTATTGTATATGGGGAAATGTCCCTTCTGTCACCTTATTTATTAGCTCAGTAAATGTTTTCCTGTATGTAGTTTAAAGTATTCCCTAATATAAAATGGTGTTCGTTTTTTAAATGATGGTCTCGTTTAGACAATAGAAAACAGACAATATCACAGGGAGTGTAGCTGCTGAATAAGTGACAGGTCACCCAATCAGGATCAGAGTCCAGAGCAGTTCACAAACCAATGGGTGACTTCATGGCCAGGTGATGCATAGTTGCAGCAGAAGTTAAACCAGACTGTACTTGTTTCAGCTGCAAGTACAGCTAAACTGTATAATAGCATCATTGACAAGGCCTGGCCTCTGTGTGCACAGTTTGATAGGTGTGAAGGGTGATTGATAGATACCTCATCAGAAACTAATACATGGATCCCAGTGGGTTTTTGTCTGTAGATGTGTGTAATCTGCTGTGGGGTGATGCTGAATAACATGGCAATCTTTTCAGACAGGTCCAACAGTGTCAACTCTTCCAGATACAGAGCATGGTAGACTGCAGGGAAGACACAGGAGCGTTCATTAAACACACCTTAATAAAGACTTCAACCCATGTAAGACCTTGGTCTGATCACAGGTAGGGATTGCATGAGAACTACTACTACTACATCTGTGTTTTGGCAGAAACAGCAGTCACAGATGTTGTGTCGAACAAAGACTCATTCATACCTTTATGTCCTCCAGAGTTAATGCTCTCCTCACTGGTTTAACAAATAAAACCATTACACATGCACAGCTTACTCAGATGCTGTTGCTGCAGTTCAAAGTAACATTAGAAAAAGAGTTCATATCACTCCGGTCCTCTGGTCTTTGACTCAGCTTCAGGTCAGATGCAGAGCTGAGTCAAAGTTTGACTTACTGTCTAAATTTTTCTGAACTTTTGCATCTATATAAACCTAATAGCTCCCAAGTCTGGTGGGAAAACTGGTAAACTTTAGCAATGACCTTAAAACTTCTCTGTTTTCATTGTATCCTTATGCTTTTATGTATTTAACTGGTGCTTGCTTTACAAATCCACCGAAATTACATTAATAATCACAGATTTGTTCTGTGAATTTTATCAATGATTTTATGACTGATTGTTATTCGTCCATTCCCTTTGATATTTCACAACTTCATCAGAAAACATTCCATGGAAAAGATATTGTATTCCAGGTATAGAAAGTGACAAGTAAAGAAAGAAAAAATCAAAAATATGAGAAGAGCATTAAGATGTTAGTATAATTGGAATTTATTGCACAGATTGTTAACTTTAAGGAACACGGTCCACACAAAAGAATTATTTTTTAAATTCTACAGTCACACACTTCCCTTAGGCTGAGAGAATATTATGATGCCGTTCATGAACTTACTGTCTCCACCACCTGGCTTGATGGGTGGCTGATTTCCTGTCTGCTGCTGACATGCGTAGATGGTGAGGCGCGGCTGTACACACCTGGAACATATGAATATATTCTGTAATACTGGTAACGGAGGGAAATAACCTAAGACAGCTGTTTGTCTGCTTACAGGCACCAAAACCATCTTGTGACGAAGACCCTCCACTGTTTGCAGCACATGGGACGGAGAACACTCTACACAACCACATACATATTAGTCCTCTTTGTCGTGGTTATGCACTCACTACAATAAACCAACAGTCAAAACTTTACAAGCATCCACTGCAGTGACATTAGGAAAATAAAACGCAGTCTGTCACAGCTTAGTTAACTTTGATCACTTTATTTAGACTCTTCTCAATAGCAGTGTTCTGCTGGAGTGTCTCATTATCTTAATGCTGTTTTTCTTCTCCAGTCTCCAGCTCTATACAGAGCTGACCTATATACTGGTAACAGTTGTCAATAGCAAGTGTGATTAATGTGAGCTGTGCCATTGTTGATCTAGCTTCAGGTTAGGTTATCTTATTATTGAGTAAACTGTTGGGTTTTGGGGGTTTGTAACCAGGCTACATGACTCAAGGGTGTTGTGGCTACTAGTGGTATATTTGTTTAGTTTGACTGCTCATGAAGTTTGAGTGTGACTGAGCGGCAGACCTGTGAGATTTTTCCCTGTTACACTGTGGGATTTTTTTGTGGTAGTGGTAGTTGTTGTTGTTGTCGCCGCCCCAGCCATTTTATTCCAGTTTCTAGTTCATTGGACACACAGCAACTGGGTAACAGATGTTTACAAAGAGCCCCAGGCAGAAACTGATGGGCGTTGTCTCAGTCACCAACAAAAACTTTTGTTTTCAAGATCCTGTTCCCAACATTTTTGATGTAGAGATTCCACCAGGTGTTTGTGTGAGTCTGCTAAAACAGAAGGGGATACCTGGTCCTTTTATCTCTCATTTTCCACTGCTTAACTGTCAGGATCACGGGGGTGCTAGAGCAAATCCCAGCCAACATTCTGGATAGGACATGGTTCACCCTGGAAGGCTCAACCAGTAGCCCTCATTCTTGAGACATCTCTAGGGAGGGAAAATCCATGAAGGACTCTCGTCTGCTCATAATTGCTCCAAAGTGTTGGGTAATAACTGAAGGATACTAATTTACTAACATTTTCTATGAGCTTAATCTCTTCTGTGGTTTTTGTCAGCTGCATATAGAGAGGCTCATTTTCAGAGACATGACACAGTTTGATGAGTTAGATGAGAAAGGCTCCAGTGATTTGTGAGGATTGCTGAGTTATTTGAGTGCGCCATCTTCAGGTGTCACTGAGCTCTTGGAAGTGTATTTCATCGTCTTTGATGTCTTTGACGTGTATTTCATCGTCTTTGACGCTGAAATGGTCTCACCTTCCTTTCACCGTGTTGAAGAGGCGAATGCCGTCTGCTGGGCCACATATCTGGATCAGATCCTCCCTGCTCATCCTCAACAGATCGGCACCTGCAACAACAGCAGAAGATCTGGTGCTGCTGTCATGCTGAGCTATACCAACACAGTTTTGGGGGATCGGTGGTTATTTTTTGGCCTTTCTGATAAAGTGAGGAGTTACAGGAAATGGAACAGAGAGGAGGAAAGGTGCACAGCAAAGACTAACAGAAAGGGTGCTGAACTGCTCCGGTCACCCTGGAGGAATTTACTTTGAGAGCACCGGTTTTCACATGCTACCTGATAAAAAAATAGTACTACTACGAACTACTTCATAAAAAAATAAATAAAATGACAAAATGACAGACTGTACAAAAAAGAAAAGACTGAAGTGAAGCCAACACTGAAGAACCTTAAACATGCATTCTATCTAATGACCATTAGGGAGAAATGTTTTCCCAATGAGCGAATGAGCCATCAGTGATGGCTGACAAATTACAAAGCTGAGGCTTCAAAACTGCATCTCACAAATCAATGAGCGGCATTGCAGTGAGTTGACACTTCATTTGGCACTAGGCCAGATGTTGGATTACAACAAAACCTCAGAAAACCACATGCTAGCAGAAAATACCAAACAACCAAGGTTTTCTCAGCAATAACTGTAATACTGTCTATGGTGATTCTTCCTTGTGATGAGATTGGGGAGGTTTATACATGATACATTTATACACAATGATACTGTGTGATCTTCTGCACGTGTGCTATACACAGGTACAGTATGTGATGATGACAGGACAAAAGACTTTTGAGTTCAGTTTATATTAGAGAAGCAATGGTAACATATGGAAATAATCATTACTTCCTTTGTATGGCACAAAACTGTTTCAGCAATAAAAAAAAGTGAACTACCAGCAAGTCACTGAAAAGTGTAGTATAATTTGTTTGATTGTAAAAATGTAGTTTACTGCTGACCAAAATTGCAAACACATTAACAGATATCACAACTGTCTTAGTTTTACCTCTTGATTTGTATTTGAATGTTTGAATTAGTCAAAGCTTTTTCTCATAACTGGATCTCAGCTGCTGTTTCATGACAAATAAATTCCAATATTCATCTCATCCAAACCTTTGACCTCAGTTACCTGAGAAGCTTGAGAAGAGCTTTGAGAAAGGCGTGAACCTGTGACGGTGTAACCACTGCTGAGTGTTCTGTGGTGAAGATGATGGCAGAAGGTGCTACATGTCAAAAAGAAGAAGAGCCCTTGAAATGAGTATAGCAGCACAGCATCCACTGTCTCCAAATAATGGCCTAAAGGGAATAAGAGAGCAACATTAACACTTTCAAACTGCACTGTCCACTGTTACTTACATCAGTGCAGCCGGGCATGAGCAGCTCCCCTTGCTGGTTTGGAGAACAGTTGCTATAGAAACATGTACATGAGGAAGAGAAAACAGATTGTGATGATTGGTTTTTGTGTACACATTAGACATTTCTTTTACTGATCCACTCTCACTCTGTCTGTAGAATGCAGGTGGTGGAAGTTGATGCTAGTGCTGATTGTCCCTGGTGATCGCCCACAGAGGGGCTATAACTGCTACTGTTACGCCACTATCCCGGCATTATAGATTTCATATCCTTAAGAGTCTGAAACTGTTAAAGCTAGTAAAAGTCAGTCTTGAGATGTCCTCGATCAAACTTTGCTGCAGGGCTCTGATAAAAATAATGGAGTGGCGATATGTGGTGTGAATGCTGACTCACCCATCTGTGAAACCACAGGAGACTGGTGAGCTGTAGTAAACTGGTGATGGAGTGCTGCAGCTGCTGTGGGTGGCCGTGAGGTTTAGGGCATCAGGCCAAGGGCAACACTTCACATAAAAATAGAAATCCATATTGCTTTATCCAACAATGTTAAAGTCTCTGAACAAAGGCTAGAGGGAAGAAAACTTCAATACATGAATATTAAAGATGTACCAATTAATTTTTTTGACATCAAATACTGCGCGAAGTTCTACAAAAAGTTTCAACTTTTTTTTAGCTTACCGTTTTGGTTTTCCAAACTGCCCTGATCAGCTTTGTTTCCAGAGGAAAGGGTGGTAGTACTTAACTACATTTATCTGATAATTATATTTACTTCTTACCTTAGGGTTTAAAACTTTATACAGAAATATGACCCTATACGCAATAAAATAAGAGACATTCACTTCAGCAAGTAAAAAAAAAAAAAAAAAAGACTAAAATTAACTAGTTTTATAATGCTCTTCATTTGTAATGCATCAATAATAATTCAATATCATTATGAGGCCATTATATGTAATAAATCCTTCATATATATTTACGAATAATATTCAAACACCATTACTAGGGTGAAAGTTAGAAAGCAGGCTTTTAATTTATAATGTAGAATTTGTACATTGCCGCATTACTAGTTTTTCTGTCCAGTAAAATGGCCCTGAGCCTGAGTCTGAAGCACAGAAAGGCACAATGAATTCAGACTTGGTGATATTAGAGGAAGAGCCAGATAACATATGGATTTACCACCATAAGATCAATAAAGTTACAGCATAACACTACAGACAGAATGAAAGCAAACAGTACTACTCTGTTAAACTATGTGACCCAAATCAGAGAGCAGCTTGTCTCACCTCTTTCAGCAGAGTCGTGTTGTGGGACGGTTGGTACTTTTCTCTGTCTTGGGGTGTCTTCTTATCGATTTTCTCATTGTCTGTCTTCAGTTTACGATCAGCTCCTTTAGGCTGAGGAAATCACAAATGATAACACTGGAGGTTAAAAAAAAAATACAACAAAAACTCATGAATATATTAAATTGTACTCAAATTGAACATGAAGCCTATTAAATTAGCACCAACACCACCTACATTCGGAGTGGGAGGTCAGTGGTGGAGGGAAAGGAATTGCACGTGTGTCAACAAATCATGAGCAAAGCAGGAAAAGCAGCATCAACATAATCATTGCAACCTTTATGTTGACCAGACTATATGCATTTTTGACATACATGAACAGAATTAAAGAAAGGTGGGTAACTGGCAGGTGATCTGTCCCTGGTGAAGCAGACAGAGACCTACCTTGAAGACTTTGACCTGGCAGCTGGAGGAATGGACATACTCCATATATTCTCCATGTTCATTGGTGGTGAAAGTGTCAACCTGGATACGAAAGGGCACCCCCTTCTCCCCGCCATGCTTCCTGGGGGTGAACTCAGTGCTGATGCAGTTGACCTTTGAGGGCAAGAACAGTTGGAAAATTAGCTAGGAAGAAGCAGAGATAGTGACTCCCCTCCTGGCATTTGACCAGGACATATCTGTACCTGGATGAAAACAGAGGCACTCTTAACGGGATCCCAGAGGAACTCGATGGTGTTGAGGTGCAGAGGGTGGGAACGAGGCTCCATTATCCCCACCGACAGAGGGACATCTGCAAGGAGTGACCCAGTCAGTCAGTCAGTCAGTCTAATTTTTACTTCAAAGTACCTGAAAACAGATTAACGATGAGGTTACTGGTTTCACCCCGAAGACCTGTCTGTCAGCTTAGCCAAGCAATAACAGTTACAGAAGCCATATTTCATGGTTGCTCAAGTTTGTGCTGTTCATCTAATGTTATCATGAGATCTGTAGCATTATGAGCCGCGAAGCTCCGAAGATATGTTGCTCCTCTGTGCGTCAGTTAACAGCTATTAGCTCACTTAGCTATTGTATAAAACTTTTTACTCCTTAACTCTGACAAAACTGAAGCTATTGTACTCGGCCCTAAGCACCTCAGAGAAACGCTATCTAATCATCTAATCATCTGGACAGCTCCACTGTAAGAAACCTTGGAGTAACCTTTGACCAGGAAATGTCCTTTGTCCCTCACATAAAACAAGTCAGTAGGGCAGCTTTCTCCCACCTGAGAAACATTAGGAAATCAGAAACATCCTTTCTCAGGATGATGCAGAAAAACTAGTCCATGCATTTGTAACTTCTAGGCTGAACTACTGTAACTCATTACTATCTGGATGTCCAAACAAATCTCTGAAAGGCCTTCAGAATATTAACAGGAACTAGGAAAAGAGATCATATCTCTCCTGTGTTAGCTGCTCTTCATTGGCTGCCAGTAAAATATAGAGTAGAATTCAAAATCCTTCTTTTAACATATAAAGCTCTTAATGGCCAAGCTCCATCATATCTCAGAGAGCTCATAGTTCCTTACTGTCCTAGCAGGCCACTCTGCTCTCTAGATGGAGGTTTACTTGTGGTTCCTAGAGTCTCCAAGAGTAAATCTGGAGGCAGATCGTTCAGTTATCAGGCTCCTCTTCTATGGAACCAACTTCCAGTATCGGTCCGGTCTCTGTCTCTCCCAGCTCCTCTCCTCTCTCTCCCTGTCCTCATCCTGCAGATGATGAATCATCCCCACCCCATGCTCCTGCAACGCCTGTTGGTCCCTTATCCCAATTAATTCCATACTACAGCATCATGTTCCTGCCTACACCTGTTTTGAATGCTCTCATTTTCACATTCTGACCCTACACTACACCCCCCCCCCCCCCCCCGCCCCCCCTTTTTTCCCTCCCTCTCCCTTAACCCAACTGGTCGAGGCAGATGTCCACCCCCCTGAGCTTGGTTCTGCCTGAGGTTTCTGCCTCTTAAAGGAAGTTTTTCCTTGCCACTATGCCAAGTGCTTGCTCATCGGGGGATCTGTTGGGTCTCTTTAAATAAATTTATAAAGAGTTTGGTGTAGACTTGCTCTATATGTAAAGTGCCTTGATGTAACTTTGTTATGATTTGGCGCTATACAAATACATCTGATTTGATTTGATTTAGCGAATGGGCTAAATGGAGAGATATTTGTGAGCGTTCTCTGCTGCTGAATGGAAGTAGGTGGTGGTGACAGTTTCTTGTTTCTTGCTCTGGGAGTAATGAAAGCTACAATGAGCCACTATTGAAAAGTGATGAGATGGTTCATCTGGGCCGTGGCTAGCTAGTGAGCATGCGATGTGATGGACAAGAGTGGCTTACAATAATCGGTAAATTCATTTCTTACTATAGTGGGAAAGTGAATGTGAAAATTTGTATGTCAATATTACCTCAAAACTTTCACCAAATTTTCAGTAGTGATTTATATCGCAACCAAATAAAGTTTTCATGGGCGAGGTAAGCATGGTTTCTACTTTTGGGCACATGTGACTAAAGTAATAATGATTTGCTAAATTAAACTATGTAGCAAGTGCAAAAGTTACTAGTGAATCCTTGCACTGAAAGTATGAGTTGAATTTGAGCTCGTGATAAGTGTGCATTTTAATGTATCATAGGCCAAACACAAATCCTGTTAACTAACCTATGTCCAGAATTCGGTCTCCAGGACGGTTCCACCTCCATCCCTCCAGCTGTTGGTGCTCCATATACTGCAGGCGACGATCATGAAATATCACGCGCACAATGCTCTGTGAACAGGTGGGATAAAGGATTCAGGCCAGGGCAACAGCTTCAGCCTGAGAGGGCCAGCTCGCACAGAGCCAAACAGCCAGACTGTTGGGCCAAGTGCAAAAGGCTCCCCTCATTTATTCATCAGAATATTGTGAAGTGGTTTCATCAGACAGGGGCAAAGAGGTGAACTTTATCTCCATTCCTACCCAGCACAAAAAGAGCATCCACAAACAGCCGTAGGTGAAATGATTTGTCAGCTGAATGCAGAAAAGCATTGTGAGCTAGTCCATCTGACACCTGTGAGCAGCAGCACAGACAGGGACTTTACACCTTCAGTCAGGCCGCCAATTGCACTTGGACATCAAATTTACAGAAACTGACATATGGGCATCTAATTTTTCATTATTGGATAGATCTGAAAACACCAGTTATCCTAAATAAACTACAAAATAAGAGACCTCATGATCTTGTCATTTAAGGCTGTCCATTGACTTTACAAGGTGTGTGGAAACCTCGATTACAAAGTTAATGTCTTTGTTCTGTAAATTGCAGTAGCTCTTTCAACTATCTATCGAAGCTCTTTATGTTATATGGCCATAGTATGATAAATATATAATATTTGATCTTCTCAATAAATCTTATTCCTGAGGCATTTTTTCCTATCACATTAAAAGGGCACTCTAGTGTGTGCATGATGTGTTCTGATAGTCTGACAGAAGTTTATTTAGAATGAAAAAAAATTTGTGAGTAGATTAGAGTAGTGATGATGCCATCTGGACTTTCTTAGAGTTGAGATTTGGATGAATTAAGTAAAAATAAATAAATAAATAAATCAAACACTACCTAAATGACTGCTGTGGATTTGGAGTGAGATCCATTCTTAGGACCACATGTCTAGATTAGTCTTCAAATAAGAAGAGCAACTTTCCAAAAAATGTCCCATTGAGATATTTATGGAGAGGCTCATGCATGACTAGAGCCAGTATGTCATGTGTTTGTATAAATGCCACCTGTCCCATTCCTGTGTTTCTAGGATGCTACATTGTAATGGATGAACATTGCAGTTTCAAGCAATGGTATCCTGACAACAGGGACACATCAAGTAGAAGCACTCACAGAAACCAAATAAAATCACCTCACTTCACTCCAAAGTGAGTTTGCAGTAAATTAAGTTCACTTTTATCTAAAATTAGCTGCTAACTCTTGTCACAACAAATGGCAGAATGTATGGCCTGTTTCCAGGAATTATATCAATATACAGATGCGCAATAAAAAATTACAATGTTAAAGAGAAAAGCAGAGAATGTTAGATTGTGTGTGTGTGCTGGAAAATGTGAAGGTAAGGTGAAGTGCTGTGTGTTTGTGGTTTATCTGAAGTCTAGGAAGGAGGAGAGGTAAGTTTGGGTGATAGTACCAAGCTCTCCAAAGTCGACACCCCACCCCCGAAGTAGAAGGGAGGGTTGAGGGCCCTGTGATGAACCAGGATATGGATGCATGAAAAAACAAGATACAACAAGAAAGAGGAAGAGGTCACATGAAAGTAAAAAAAAAAAAAAAACAAACAAACAAAAAAAAAAAAACAACACAATACCTTACACCTACCTTCACACATTTGCTGCTTATATCTGTATACTCCACTAGTTTTCTGTTAAGCATACGGATTTCGTAGGACTGACCTACATTTTAAAACATTAAAAAAAACAAAAAAACAAAAAAACAAAAAACCTGATTAAAATTTAAAAACGGGAAATCAGTCAATCAGAAAAGATGGGCAGTGGAGATAGAAACTGAATCAAATTAGAAATCTTTTAAGCCAGATGTCAAGACCAGCTGCTAAGAAACTTTTATCTCCATCCTGATCACATCTACATTAACCATCAGTGCTTTATCACTACAGAAATACAACTCAGCTACAAGCCCTGATGGAAATTAACCTAATCTTAATTAATCTTTAATGCTTTTGATGTTAAATGGCAATTTATTTGCTGGCCAAAGTTGCATATTACAGCAAGCTCACATTGATTTTGTTTACTCCAAACAAATTACTTCATAGCACATAAGCAGGGCAAACTTGTAGAAACGTGAAGGTTAATTAAAGCACAAATAAAAATATCACTGTTACACAAGAGAATAAGGTATTCTCAGGTAGAAAATAATCTGAAGGGAAAATGGGAAAGTGCAGACTAGATAAAAAGAGAAAGAACAGAAAAAGAAAAGAAGATGAAAATAAGAGAAATTAGTACTCATGTAGGAGCTCATGTTGCACAGAAAAAATATTAATGTTTCTATGGCTAAAATGCCTTTGAAACCTTAGTATTGTGAATTTTGGAGTTTAGTAATCCAAAAGGCTCAAAGGTTAAGTTTATCCAATTGATATAACCCAGATCAGCAGGAATGATATTACTATTAACAACCATCTACAGTATCTATCTAAGACACCCCCCCCGAAAAAAAACAAAAAAAACAAAACAAACTACAGTATTAAAACATTTGATTTTGAAATTCATCTGTTTGAACATATGAGGTTCGAATTCTCAAATGAAATGAAAATTTTCTAAATTTGATGTAAGGATTTACAAATCCAAATATTTAAATCCATGCTTTCAAGATTAAAAACAAATTTACAGGTCATATTGTAAGTGTGAATTTAAAACTAAAATCTGATTCACAGTGTTTTATTTATAAAAAAAAAATCATTGGAATTAAGTTATTAATGCTACCATGAAAAAGTTATCAAGCCTGAATTAAATGGATCAGACCTCTGCCGTTATATAATGTCCTATATGTCACGTTATGACATGATATACAAGGTTTATAGAAGAGAGAGCTCTGAGCTGTGTTATATACTCCAAATATAATATACATATTTTTTAACTGCACTATTTGGGACTATGTCCAGATAAATGGATGGAATATGAAATATGAATATGTAATATGAATTAATAATTGGTGAATAATTTTAAACTACAATTCTTTGCTTATCAGTATTACTTTGGCTTCAGAAAATAAACTGTCTTGATAGTTAAGTTTTTGTTTTAGACTAAGTATGAAACATTTCCTGGTTCTTGTGTCTAAAATGTGAGGATTCCTTACCCTTATCATGGTTTGGAATGTTAGTCAAACAAAATAAATTATCAAGAAATTCAGAGAAGATTAAAAAAAAAAACAAAAAAAACAAAAAAAAAGTTCTTGTAAATATCCTAAAAATATATACTTGTAATTATTCTGGCCTTTCTTTCTGCAAGATTCTCTTTTATTATAAAGCTTAGCAAATAAGCCATCTTTTCAGCAGCTCTAACTTTGTTAACTTGACCACAGGACTCAGGTCTCTGCTGTCTGGTTTCTGGTTTTGAGACTCAAAGACCTAAACTAAAGGGAAAAATAATCTTAAATGAAGTCTTTGCTTCAAATTACTAAAATTGAGCCTAATACTGAGTTCTAATATATTACAAGTCCCACATCAGCAGTTCTTCACCTAAACCAGCAGCTGCCGTGGTCACATGTGGCAAAATGAGCTCCAGTCCAATTAGTCAACGTGGACATTCAGCGATCAAGACAGATAGCTACCTTGGTTGAGATAAGTGAGAGTCTCCTCCTGCTGTTTGACAGCTGGCGAGGTAGCTGCACACAGAATGTACTGGAAAGGGGCCCTCTTAGCACCAGTTTCAGCCATAAGCCTGGCTTCTTCGTTTTTCAAGAAAGGTGCCAAGGCCTCACTGAAACAGAGCAGAAGGAAAGAAGAATGGCAAAGCAAGGGGAGTAAAAATGTCCTGCTTTTTCTGCTATCTTATCACTTCAATCATGGGAACAAAGGTGCACAACTTTGATGTTGCAAAACTCATTGAGAACAATTCATGCGTATTCATTTAAAAGTGAAGATTATTTAAGAGTGTTTAATGTGGATTTTGAATATAATGCTCCTTTGAAATGAAGAAATGCAATTTAAATTTCACACAGCAGATTATAATGATAAAACATCCAGTTTACTGCACATGTACAATTTCAAAATTAATTTTAAACCAACATTTCCAACAGCATTTTCACCTTTCTCCAAATATACTTGTGCAGGTAAATGTCACTGCTTTGCGCTGACACTTTAATTTAACCTGCTGAAGATTTAACTTTCCCCTGACACAAGAGCCTTAAACCCACAGAACTTGAGGATGGTCAACATGACTGTGCTTTACCTAATGTAACTAGCAGAGTGCTGGTGGTAGGACTCAGGCTGGGAATGGCAGAACAGCATATTTTCCAATGCAGTATCTTCTCGTGTGCCAGGACCACAAGGGAGACGTGGAGATGCAGCTAGTTTTTGCGCTTGCAGGCTTCCTCAGATTTCAGCTCGAGAGGTTTGCAGTCAAACCTCACTGCCTTCCTCTTATATGGCCTGGTGATATTATCATGGACTGCTATTGGCATACCTTGGATGACCCCTAAGAGGCGGAGTGAGAGACACACCTCCCACAACCAGTGTCCAGCTGGGTTGATGCATTAATAGCAACTTTACTTGGCCAGTTGTTGACACTGCTGACAGCGTGGCCCTAAAGCTAAACTTTAAACTCATTCAGGGTAATGATGTTTGGAGATACATTTTGGGCAAAAAGAAAGCCAGTGGGCTTCAGATTAACATAAAAAAAAAATATTATGTGGTTTAAGGGGAGGTGTTAGAAAACCAAGCTTTTCATTTAGCAACTCCAACTCTTAAAAAGCACCAGAGATCAGGAGCAGGCCAATTTTAAGTGTTTCCCAGTTAATGTTTATACAGAGCAGCTCTGCACACTTCTGAGCTTCAATGCACGTGCCTGTAAATGGATGGACAACTGTGTGACACTGCTGCCAGTATCCATGTGGAAGTCAAGGTTCAACCACAGAGAAGACACACTAGCCTTCCAATCCTTCACAAGCTGAAAACACTTTTTGGAAACAAATTGTAACATTGGGGGATGAATAACCAGGAGACATCAGATCAGCTCTGAGTCTCTTTATTTCTAGAGCAAACTGTTTCTTTACATTGTTGCAAATCTATCACAGGTGGATTTAAACAAAAACAAAACCTTCTGTACAGTTTATCATGAAAGAATAAAATAAAATAAGATCAAATAAAATACATAAATACAGGTATGAATATTACAGGACCGAGACAAAAGAAAAGACAGTGTACAGCGGAACATGCATAGTGAAGAGTTTGCAAGGAGTACCATCTTATCTGTTCGTGGAGGGAGATGCGAGCGTAGCATAGTGGCCTGTGTGGTTTTGGTGACCACAGATTTGCCCCCCATTAAAAACAAAACCCAGCTGATTAATATGAAACAGATGGAGGAAACTCAGGCGACAGTCAGTGCAGTGTGCGGGGGTGGCATGTTGTTGAGGTTACTTTCAGTACGAACACATAAAAAAGCTAATTAAAAGTAAACATTATGCAAACACTGTACATTCATTTCTTAAATACCAGAATTGGCCCAGTCAGTGAAGACTCTGAATGAAAAGACCACAGCAAGCTCTAGGCTGATCATCCAAAGACTCAGGATGACCCAAGGTCAAATCAGGAATACCAATATTCCTTCCAAATCATTATAATCAATATAATTATTATTATTATTATTATTGATTTGCGATAACAATATGATAACAGGACTTTAAAAAGTAATAAGTGAGTGATCCTTGTTCCTACAATAGTAAAAATCAGATCAAATGGGAAAACTGTGAATGTCAAAGCAGGAATCCCACATTTTACAGCTGGATACCTCAGACTTAGTCAAAACCCTGTCTGAGCTTCCTTTGAGCAGGAACACTTCTGCTGAACAGCTCTTGTCTCCAGCTTGTGTCTTCTTTCTTTTTGACTGACTCCTCTAAAACATCATACCAGAGAGGAGCAGATGATGTTACAAGTGCACTTTAGCAGCCAGGGGAAAAAGAGCAACCCCCCCCCCCCCCCAAAAAAAAAAAAAAAAAAAAAAAAAAAAAAAGGCTGAAACAAACAAACAAAAAAAAAATCCCCGAAAAGTTCAGAATAGCAGGTTGGCAAGTACTGCAGATTACATGCAAGCTACGTTTCTAACGTGCAGAAGGAGTTAGTCAGAGAGTCATTGGGATCCCTTTTCTTCTTTTTTTAGAAGCCAGTTTTTTGCAAAGCAGAGTTTGAAAAGTGAAGTGTATATACAAAACACTTTTACCTGTGGTTTTACAGCTATTGCAGAAGCTGCAGTTACATGAGGGCAATTCGAGGAAACAACTAATACTGTATTTGCTTCTTCATCAAAGAAAAAAAACAAAACAAAAAAAAAAACAAGCAAACAAACAAACATCCTCCCACCGCTTACAAATCTGCAAATTCACTTTTTCTTTCCCCAGAGTCCAGAGACACTGTGCTGAACATCCCATTCACACTCCACATTGCCAGCACGCAAACACCAGAATGTGTGAAGTGAGGAAGTGAGTAAGGCCTAACAATGCCTGCTCCACTGTCTTCAATCTCTGCTCCTACTCCCAACATCCTCGAAAGGGGGGGGGGGGGGGGCAAACATCTGGAGTATTTACAAAGGACTTCCTCTTCAGCCCAAGACTCTCAGCAGACTCTGGGTGGTGCCCTTGTGGCTTTGGGTGCCAGGAAAATGTGTTCAATTAAAAGCTGTTGTTTTGTTTGTTTGTTTTTTTTTTTTGCCCACACTTAATGCCGAAAAGTTCAGTTTGAAAAGCCAGAGAACTGGACATCGATCCCTACCCTGTGGAAAAACTGAGCTGGTAACTTCAATTGTGTAGCATTTTTTCTGCAGCTCAAAATAAAGAACGTACAGCATTTGAAAGATTGTCATTTCTAGATTTTAACTACTTGAGTAAATCATCAATGAATTTCCTAATTTATAACATTAAGGAGAAAAAATGACTACATCACTTTTTTTTCTTGCACTATTCGGTTTTGATGCTCCTGGACCAGAATTCAACCCAGAACCTACAGGGTCATCTCCATCATTGGGCCAGCCAAATGATACTTCCATCCCATAATGTAGCTGGTTAGACAGAAACTCTCTTGCTCATCTCACGACTTGGTTTGTGATAATAATAAAATTAATAATGGTGGCATGTATGAAATCTCAGAGTTCATGGAAGAAGCTGTTGTCAAAAGGTGGTGTGGAGGGAGTGGGAAGTACAGAGGAAGCAGAAGTGCATTTCCCAAATACAAAAAACTCTAAACTGGTTGATTCCCTTTCCACCAGTCTAAAAACAATCCAGTTACATTCGAACGTTTAGAGAGCAGGAGTGGAGAGGACGTGGTGGAAGGAAGTGACAAACAGGATCCTCTGAAAAAAGGGAGTAAGTGTAGTTATGATGATCATGATGAGGAGGAGCTCAAAGACGGAGGGGTCTGAAAGAAACTGGGCTATGGTCTGGAAATCCTTGAAAACCATCCGTCTGTCTGTCCATCCATCCCAACGAAACCTCCCTCCATTAACTGTGAGAGGAGATGTCTGAGGAGCTGCTGCTATTGCTGTTGGTGGTTTGAGCCCGTTTGATATACAGGTTCAGTAACTTCATCTGGAAAGAAGCAAAGACATGCTTAAGTATCCTGATGAGTCTGACGTTTCACATGCCAGAGAGAAGCTCAAGGTCATAAACACATTTATACCTGTATTATGTGACCCTACAGACTTTCTTAATTTTGAGTCATGACCAAGAAAAACGTGACGTTGTTTATTTTATGGCAAATGTCTGAAAAAAAAACATATTTAATTGTTGGTGTGTGTATGAAGTTCTAAAGCTATTGAAGCGTGACCACATGGCAGTGTAGCGGTTAGTGCTGTTGCCTCAGAGCAAGAAGCTTGTGGGTTTCATTCCCGGGCCTGGGACCTTTCTTTGTGGAGTCTGAACGGTCTCCCTGTGCTTGTGTTGGTTTCCTTCCGTGCATGTCTAGGTTGAAAGATGACTCTAAATTGGCTAAGTGTGAGTGGTTGTTGTTCTCTGTCTGTCTTTGTGTTCACTCTTCAATCGAATGACAACCTGTTCAGGGTGTATCCTGCCCTGGCATTACATCCAGCACCCCTGTGACCCAGGAGTTTCTTGAAGACTCAATTGGCCTTCATATCCAACCTGGGCAATAAGAGTTGCTGACAAAAAAACTATGACTCATTTTCAAATAAACAACAGCCAAAACAGTCATGGCAGGGAGGGGCGAGTCATTGGAAGAGGGGCCCTTCATCAAAGAGAAACTGACCCTCAACCCCTTACATAATGCAAGGATGCGAAAAGTGGAGCATATATGAGCCTGTGCTTTATAACTGAACAACAAGCTGGAACTGGCCAAGAGCATGGGAAGATGATAAGGCTTAGTGTCTGGTGAAGGGGGTTTGTTAACACTGTGTGTGTTTGCGTGTAAGATCTTGTGCATGCAGAGCTTATTTGCCAGCTGCCAGTACCTTGCTGCCTGTGAGTTGTGCCAGGTGGGGTTTCAGCTCCTCGCCAATCACAGAATAGATAGCCACCAGACAGAACACGCTGGCCTTGCGAACGCTGCTCTCTGTGTTGTCATAGCCCTGCAGAGAGAAAAGATGGCAACACACACACACACACACACACACAGGAGGTGTCAGCAGGAACGTGGGAGGAGTCACACAGAGTGCAGAGTACACGCAAACATTTCCAGGGACAAATAAGGCAAATAATTCTCAGTGTCCAAATATGCACATTGTCCAAATATGCCCTTTTGGAGTGGACAGGATGTTTCTGCTCTGTCTGTCCCTAGAAACCCAGGCTTTCCTGTTCTTCAAGCTCTTTTAATGAAGAAACACTTGTCTTGAAAAAAAAAACAAAAAAAACAAAACAAAAAAAAAACTGTTTAATTTTCTTCAAAGCAATGTTGGATGTCAGTGAATTTTATTTTAGGCTGGTTTCCAGACATGGCTACAGAAACTAAGAAACGGTGATCTATTCCATAAATATGCATGTAATATTGACTCAAATCTTTTCCTTTAAAATTTTTTGTGTCCTTGAGTCAACTCAGACCTGTAGGAGTCCTGGGATGATGTCGGGGAGCAGCTGCAGCAGAGAGTCCTTGCCGATGCGTTCAATGACTTTGGTTTGCATTTTGATGGCAGCCAGGTTGATGGGATAGTCAGCTGTTTGCACAATAGGGCACAGCACCTTGATGCACTGCTCTGGGTGGATGGAACCAGCCAGGGTGGACGCCGCCTCCTCGGCTGCACGCACTACCTGCATTTGCGCATGCACACACACATGCACTCACATTAAAAAGGGTCACATGAGAATGAGAATAAAGAAGAATTAAAAAAAATGTGCTTGTGTTTTCCACAAGTTATCATTATAACATCATATTAGTATGTGATGTTTAAAGACTTGTTATCCGACTAACCTGGTGGTCATAGCCGGACAAACCCCTGGGAGAGATCCTGCTATATCTCAGGCTCAGAATAAACCCATAGTGTTGTCTGTCCCTGTAAGACCCTTCACCGGCTCTTTGTGTGTCTGTCATTCAGCATTCGGGATGTGCTGAGCTGTGTGTGTGTGTGTGTGTGTGTGTGTGTGTGTGTGTGTGTGTGTGTGTGTGTTCGTTCTTGGACTTTGCTCAATCCTCTCTAACTCAAGTCTGAGGTTATTTAAACATGTGAACCAGTACACCTATGCTATTGTTCAGTTATGTGTGTGTCACAAAGTATTTACAGTGATCAAAACTTCCTATAATTGTATATCATATGTAGCAGAGACAAAAAGCAATTAATTTAATAAATTTTAGTCTGCACATTTTTCATGCGGGACAGTGTACCTCCTTGTGAGAGTCTTTGTGAGCCTCAAGAGTCTTCATGATGGTGAGCTCAGCATAGTTTTTGAAGCGGGCCGGCTGGTTCCTCAGAATTTCCTTCAGCACACGCAGTGCCAGGGCTCGTATGGTGTGCTGGGGGGAAACGACAGTGGGGTGTTCAATCAATTAAAAACAAAGCTACCATAGAAGCACACACACTCATCAGTCATAGGTTCACATACATCTTTATCACTCAGGGTCTCCAACAGGAGGAGGAGGATGGTTTTAAAGTGCTCGTCCCATACAGCCAGGCTGTCTTCCCGTGTGATCTTCAGCAGTTCCACCAGGGCGCCTTTGCGCTCCTCAGAACGCTCGTTGTGATTGGACAATTCCTTCAGCAAATCGGCAACAAGATCCGAGTGGTCCTGACCAACTTCTCGCCAGAAACAGATTAATAAATTCACATAAATGTTAAAAACAAGTAAAGGTCAGCATCATCCATCCCAGTCTTTAAATACACTAATGCAAAACTGATTTTAAAACAGATTTGGCTGATTAAAGAAAATAATTTGTTGTGCCTGGGTGTGTAACTCAGTGTTCCTGTGTGGCAGTGTTCTTTTAGCTCAGCTCATTTCAACGCGATTAAGCTTTGGTTATGCATTATGGTGTGGAGTAGTGTAATCCATATATCTGGTCACTGAATAAATTCTGTTATTCATTATGCTGAAGACTTATCATGTACTGATAACAACCACACACGCCAAAAGTGTGAACGCAAAAAGAATTAGTCAAAGCTATTAGATGGTGCAGGTTGGACACCAAGATTCCAGGTGGAGTGAGATGAAGTTAGTGGACCTTTAAGAAACAGTGATGGAAAGAGGGCAAAGTGAATTATGCAAACAGAGACAAAGGGTGAGCAGAGTGAAGGTAGAGTGAGTGGAAAAACCCAGACAGGGGAGGCATCTTTACCAGGAGCAAACACCTTGGGGAGTGCCATCTTGTTTTCGCCACTATCCTGACGTCGGCCTGGAGAAGAGGAGGAGGAGGAGGAATAGGGGTCGGATGAGTCGAAGAGGGGTCATGGAGGTGAAGATGGGGGGAAGGGGAAGAGAGGGGTGGGAAACAGGAGGCAAAGGATGTGATGACAACAACAGACGCACGAGACTGGTTTACAACAGAGAAGCTGCAGACTCACATCTGTGACTGTGGTAAACAAAACAACTCCAAATAGAAGCTGACTTCGTACAATCACACACCAGCATCAGCAGCTTGTCATCGTTTTTGTTTTCAAATCAACACAAGATGGTCAGTTACACAATGAGGGAATGGTGGACAACAGGGAGGTTGGACGGATGAAGGGGTGAGTCACGTCTACTGGATAGTGTCGTTTCAATTGTCTTTAACAGATGACACAAGCTGCCTTTTGTTTTTCCATTTTTTTCACATTTGACAACATTTCTAACTATTTATGCCTTTATTAGACAGGACACTGTAGGGAGGCAGGAACTTATGGGAATGAGAGAGGGGGAGTGACCTTTGCCAGGCAGAGAGTTGAACTGAATATTTGCCTCTTAGCCACTTGTTATAGAGATGTCTCTCGTTTCACATTTTTGTTCAACTGATAAAAGAGAGCAGTTTCATCAAATTACCAATTGTTTCAGTTTGAGAAGTGGAATGGGTGGAGCATATTTTTCCCACTTTTCATCCTCTTTGATATGTTTGATAATAAATATAAAAATTGGATTAGACAAAGTGACTCACAACAAATAACGATCATTTAATACTAAACTTTCTGCTCCTTATTGTGCACTCTCACTTCTTTGCATCTAATTTTATCCAAAACAAAGTTATCTTGTCTACTCACAGTCACGAAACTGCTCCACATCATCATCAAACACGGCCTCCTTCAGGGCGCTTTTGTCATAGGTGCAGATGGTATCTCCATAGCCGTATGGGGCAAACTCACGACTGCGAGGTCCAGAGAAAGAGCGCGGTGATGGTGTGTTGAGTAATGAGGTCTTGTTGTCTAAGGCTGTACGACTTCCCTCTACCATGTCCAAACCCAAGCGGGCATCAAAAGCAGGAGATGATGCTACTCCTTCTCTCCCAGCCTGTGACACATGGCAGAAAGGAGAAGAAGAGAGAAGAGTCATGTTTTTAATTTAAAAATACAAAGATCTTCCATTTGTTACAATTTTATTCTTGTCTGAAAACTGTAAAGTCCATAATTAGATAAGCTTAAATATTTTTGTACAGAACAGTGACTGTGGATTACTCAACATCACTTAAACTAAAAACCTACAGCCAAACATGTTTAAATTTTAATATAATCAGCTGAAAAATTAGATGCTATGAACTATCCTTCAAAATGCTGTGAGAAGATGAGAAGCTAGTGACTCACTGCATCGTCCCTCTTGCCCTCTCGTCTGATTGGTTCATTCAAGTCCTCCTGGCTCCGGTAGCTGAAACTCTGGATGGCCTCGGTGACGCCTCGGAGTGAGCTGTAGATCTCTTCAGAGTTCATGTTCTCTGTGTCATACTCCATCATGCTACCAGACGCACAGACACAGAGAGAAATGCACACAACATTTATGTAAACTGCTTATCAAAAGCAGATACTCATGTTTGAAGTTTTCAGCCAACAGTAAGAAGGTTTAACAGCTTTTTACATTTAAACAGATTCATTTTTAGACAGTGACTGCTGTAAACTTTCATGGTTTTTTGTGGATATCACACAGACCACATCACTGAGGCCATGTAACGCATGTAATATAAAGGCTCTCTCAACTGGTTTGGAAAAGGGATATCTGGATTATGGAATCATCAGGGTCTGGGTTTGTGTGGGCATAATCTCCAGTATGTCAAAGCCCACCATATTACCTGGGTGAATATGCTCTGCGCAGGACCCTGAGGGAAGGGGCAGCAGGGGTGGAGTGAGGCGGAGGAGGAGGAGGAGGGGCAGGGAGGTGCTTTGAGAGTCCGTCGACACCCCAACCCCATAACCGACTGTTAACCGACAGCGCGGCCGGGAGGGAAGGATGGACAGACAGGGGAGAAAAGAGTGAGAGAGAAAGAGGGGAAGAGTGAGACAGATGGAAATGGACAACACGAGGAGACCAGAGACGAGACAAGGGAGGAGAAAGAGAAAAAACAAGCGTGCAGAGAGAGAAAAGAGAGAAAAAAAAAAGAGCCTGAGCTTTAAAGGTTAAGGGAAAATGTTAATTTAGAGGAGAGCAGTGGAAAAGCAGCAGATTCCCATAAAGAGAGCTTCAAACAAATTTCCTCCCCATCTTTCTGCAGGTTCAAGACCAGGAAACACATTTTGTCCACTATCAGAGATCATGGGTTTCTGCTGGCAGATAAAAGGACTGTACATTGACTCAGCTGAATGAGCTGCTCAGTGACAAAGGCTCAAACTGAATTTTAGGGATTTGACATTTTACAATGCGTCTACCTTCTCCCTTTTACCTTCTAATGGCAGTTTCAGAGAGCCTGGTTATCAAGTATTTAAATAAATATTTTAATACAGGTAAGAGGAGATTATTTGTCTTCGTTATCAAACAGATCTGTCTCTGAACAGCTCACTCAGTCCCATGCTTCCGTTCCCCTGCCTGTTTGGGTTGTGTTTTAGTTTGACTCTGACAGATGAGAGCAACGCCAGCATCCATGGTCAACTGTAGCCATGCAATAGGATTGGAGGTGTGTTGTTGACAACAGCTTAACAACAGGTCTTGAATTTAGGTACCTGGGAGACAGTCCTCCGTGGGAACAGTTCGTCGGAGAGGTCAGGGGGCTGGTTCTGCTCGGGGTGTGGCGTGATGGTGTCCGTCCAATGGTGTTGCTCGGAGACCCCTGAAAAGCAAGAAGACACTGGTGAAATATAAACTGTGCCAACACTGCTGACCTGATGTGTGAAAGATTGATATGTCCTTTTTCATTTCAGTTGGTCATTGATTAGTCGAGGAATGGGAAGATGATGCAATCAGATATTTCCCATTGAACCTCTGCTCCATACAACAGCGTGTTTGTAAGGTTCATCAATTAAATTTTCCACGAGTCAAATTATTCTTGAAGACAAAGTCATGCACCATTTACAGTGCTGATTTTCATATCATTGTCTCAACATTGTGTGTTAAACTTTTCCATATGTGGTCTTAGCAAAATCGCTTTTGTTTCCTTTTCTGTGTTCCGAGAAGCAAGGAGAGCTCTACAAACAAGCAACAACAAGTTATAACGACAGATATCTTTCACTTTATGTGATGAGAGCTGTGAATGAAGTACAGGTTTTGGTGTGTCAACTTCAGACATTGCCACTCCATCCACATTACATTTCACTTACCACACTGCTGCTAGTATTACTAGAGTTCTTCAGGTGGTTGTGCAGCAGTTTGGTGGCTCCGTCCTGGAAGGTTTTGGGCAGGGCTCCAAGCAGCATGGTGAACTCTGGGGTGTTAAGCTCAAAAAGGGCAATCAGCACCACCTGGGCAGCCTGGTGGGTGTGGAGCATAACAGGTTAGAGAAGAGGCTGCCATAGAGTGGATGGTTCAGATGGCTCCCTCAGTATCTAGACCACACGTCACTCTGGTCGACCTCTGCTTGACCAGAGTAAGTGATAAGAATGTCTAACTGATTTATGAACTGCAATAATATCACAATTTTCCAAGAAAAAAAAAAAATTAAACAAATCTAACAAAAAACAACTAACTAACTGAACCATGGGAACCACCTGTTCAGTTCCATAGTGCATGTGCCTGTAGAAAGAAACTTGTAAAAAGGTGAGTGTTCAAAGCTGCATTCAATGGAAAAAGAAGTTTAGCACACAGCTACTCATGTTCATTGTTGGATGTTGTTACTATGTCAGTGTTGTGCAACATGCAAGTGAGTATAGGCAAACTAAAATAGTAGCTGCTGTTGTTCTATGGTACGATAGCAAGGGTATAAGTTTACTGCATTTTGTCAGGAACTAAATTCTGATCTGAAATTTTTTCAACATTTTGGAGAGATCCAGAAACCAACAGCCACTTCAACTTTCACTGATGAAGTGAAAACTTTCTTGTCTAAATTCATTTTTGCTTGGTCTCATCATCTAAATTTACAGACTTGCTGAAGGAAGACCAGGACAAAAGCTTATGCATTGTATGCAATGTGCCATTTCTGCCTCGTGTCAGCTGGTCTCCTTTTTCTGTGCTCAATTATAGAGATTAATTCTTAGTAAAGCTGCTCTCATTCACTCATTAATTTGTCTCTGTTGTCAGACAATGTGCAAAGTGAAGGAAACATGGTCTATTATGACAAACTGCTAACCAGCAGTCAGTTCAACCGACCGCACAAGTCCTGATTTTATAACCCAAATGCTGTCTAACAAAATAATCTCAGCTCCCTGCTGTGAGCCTAGAGGGCTGCGTGAGAGGGAAAAACCTGACCTGCTTCTTGCTGGGCAATAGTGACCATTCTGGCACTGAAAATATCCCAGGTTTAGAGCGGTCTGAAAAGTCACTTGATCTAGTGACAAAGGGAAGACAAACGTTGGCACCACAGCTCATTCTGGCTGAACTATAACCATGTGTAGTTTAGTTACAGTGATACACTAACTTTTGATGACATTTAGCTTTTGTTTTCTTAAGGCCTTATGACACATCGGTCAAATGCAAATAAATCTAACATAACATGTAATAATATTTATAGTTTTAGTTGTGCTAAAGCTGTAAAGCTAGGTAAAGCAATAGCACAATACACTCAGATATAAAACTATTGTACTGTAAAACTTTCAAGTGAAGTTCAGAGTTTTTCTCTTACTGGAAAATAAAGTATTAACGACATGCAGGCACGCTAGTAGATGGACATTGTTAGGGTGAGCCAAACAATCAGACAAAATGTTTCACACACAGTAGTAACAAAATAGCATCACTATCAATGTTTAGCAATAAAACTGATTCAAAAGTCAATTCATACAAAGCAATAAGCCTTTCCTGTAGTTTGGAGATAACTTATGTCTTGTTGCACTACAAGATTCATACACTTGGTAAGTAATTAAATTTGCAAGACACAGACTGACATTTCTGGATGTTACAAAGGAAAAGCTGCAGTGCAAATGGTAAGAGGTGAGTGAGAAATGCCATACTACAATTTTCACAGTCCTGAAGGTTGATGGTTAGGCACCGGGCAGGCAGGGCAATGCGTGCTTAGAGTGTTGCGATTGGCTGCTGGATCAGGATCTACCTGCTTGCACCTCTCTTCCTGGTTGCCCTCAGCGGACAATAAGGCTGCGGTGCTGGACCTGCCAATTAGTTCCTCGCTCACCCAGTTATGAAGGGTCTGGGGCACAGTGGCAGGGCAGAACGGGGATTACAGCATGACACAGGTCCTCCAGCATCACATTTGGCTAAACTGCACCAATCTTTTCAACTCGGCACAGACCATCACAGTTTGGATCATTCCAACAGATTTCTACTTTTGGACAAAGATTAAACTGAGGATTGTCTTAAACTATTCTTTCCTTGCAGGGTGTCTCAGGATGCCAGGCCCTAGCTGGAAACCAAGTGAGGATTTCATTTGAAGAAACAGCAATAGAAAAAACCAAACAGAAGTTGACACATGACTCCCATCAGACAAGATGAAGATAATGCACTATTGACTCAAGGCCATCCACATGGAGAAGGCCTATTATAATACAGATTGAGAAATATAGGAAAACAGTATACAACTTGTCACTGGGTGCAGAAGACAAAAATTCTGCCAAGCTCATGCCACCATTAGTTATGTTTTTAGTTTGTACTTAAGTATTCAGCTCTGCAATCAGCTTGTGTGCCAGGGTCCCAGATTTCCTCATTAGAATTATGGTGTTGCATCATGAGGATTGATATTCTGTATCCCAGCTGGTGTGATCAACAACTAAAATCAATTAAATAATTTTTCTCTGCCTCCGATTGTGGTTTCCTGTCAGAAGCTTGGCAGGACCTTCTGTCATTGTTGTGTTTACAACATAAGAGGTTATAATACAGCCTCAACAGTGCTGTCTTAGAGTGGATGGGAAGCGATAGAGCGTTGCTATCAGATGACACGACTCTTAATTTTATTTCCCTGTGCTAAATTGTATCCAAATATTCATTCCTACAGAGAGCTGGCCTACCTTTCTGACATCAGAGCTTTTGGGCTCTGTGGTCCAGGTGATGATGCGAGAGACAGCCAAGCGTGTCTCACTAGAGTTGACAAAATCCGTAGGGTCCATCTGTCGAGCCAGGGACTCTATGTATTTCAAAATGGCTACTTTCACCTGAGGAGTGGAGAAACAGCATGGTTAAGTCTTTCTTAAACTGCAGTATTAAATATGACCAATCAAAATCCAGTTCATAAAGAGTTCTATTTCTAAGCTGACTTTACCTTAAGGTTTGGAGTCTGAGTCTGATCAACGATGAACCTCATCAGGATATTGAACTGTTGATCAAATGGGAATGACTCCCTGACAAAGACAAGAAAAGACAAGTTTCTACTTTAAATTAGGCTCCATGAGATGCAAATTTAGTATTTCACAAAAATCCTGCACAGATTAATGTGACTTCTCCTAGAGATTTCTGATGAGTGGCTTTACTCTGTTAATTTTGGTAGTGCCTAACTCTAGCTAATCCAGAAATACACAAAGTCAAGCCAGTTCATTGACACCCTCTGAATGCAATCTTGAGTTTTTGACTTTGCTATTTTTGTGGTAAGTGGTGCAAAGTCTTGATCCTGATCTCATTTTATTATTGGTACTAACTGACATAAAACCCACAAAATGCAAGTCTCTTATCTGTGTTCATTTTTCTACTGTTACACTGTATCAGATAGTTTTCAATTTGCCTGTCCCCTTATCTTAGCTTCCCCCTCTCTGTGACTAGGGCCGCCTGTCTAGCATATTCTTCAGACCTTGTGACATCAAGGGCCTTCTGGACTTTAGCCTGGACAGAGCCAAGCAGGTCTGCCCCCATTTTCTTCAGCAGCTGAGTAAGCAGGACAAAAAGCCAGTCCTGTAGGTCCTCCCTGTGTACTGTGATGAAGTCAACCAGAGTCTCCAGGAACATGCTGAACACCTGAGGAAATGTTCAAACATTTATTATACTGTACTGCCTACCCTGGATTACATACTCACTTGAAGTCAGATGAAGATTAATGAATGTGTGTGTCGGAACACTGACTAAACAGCACACTTACTCTCTGTTGTTAAATCCACAGAAAGGCAGACCATGCAACAGAAGACACTCCATTAGTATCAAATAAGCCAAACAAGCATTTTGTATACAAAATACAGCATTTATTGCAGTTATGGAATCCATGCATTTACTCAAGTCACAATTAGTTCTGGTTTTATTCAGATAAATGCATCTTCTGTACCTTGCTGTGCGGATCTGCAAACATCCTTGTGAATATTTCACATAGTCTTTTCAGCTCCACTCGGCTGCAGCAAACAAAACAAATCAAAAAAGAAATCAGAGAAACCCAGAAAATGATTTCTATGCATCAGGTTAAAATACATTCTTTGGACTGTTTAGAGTAGCTGCAGTCAATTTGGTAGCGACTATTCAACTATTTGACTATCCACCACAATTATGTCATGAGATGCTTAAGATTCACACAAGCTCCACAGGAACTGGATTTTTATGAGGGGAGGTGGGATGATCTTAACATCTGAACATCTGTTCAGATTTTCTTAATGTACTTCAATCATATTTGTGTATATTACATTTGTCTTTGTCCCAAGTACCAAAGGTCACATTCACTTTGCGGCAGCTTCTGTAATTTCATCTATCAACTGGGTTAAGACTCATGCTCTCACTCCCACCTCAGGATTCTTTGGCTCTTGAGGAGGTTCTGCAGACCCAGCAGCCCCTCCTTTCTTTCTGACCAGTTGGAGCTGGCACAGTGGTTGAGGACTTCTGCAACGTCCTCCGTCTGCCGCAGATAATGGGGGATGCCTCCGTTTCGTGAACCATATGAGCGCTCAGAGCAGGCGCTGGAGGCGTCACTGTTGGCATCATCGTCTGAGTACATCCCTGGAGATTCATACCTCCGCCTCAGTGGCTTCCTCTGTTGGAAACGGAATAGCGTGAGTATGATGTAAGACCCGCGTTGTGACTTAACCAATGTCTTTCGGGAAAGTGCTTCAACAAATAAACTCAGCCGTGAGGTAAGAATCTTTACAAGGACACCAGCCATGCAGGTTTCTGTACTGTTGCGGGCTATGTGCATCTCATGTTTTGTTTTTTGGATGTTACCCTTATCTTTAAGGGTGAATGTACATACACAGATAAAATATGCAAAAGTAAACTAATATTTATTTTAAAAGCCAGTTAAGCAGAGCCACAAGAAAGCAAAGGTCTTGACTGTGAAGGCAGTGCAGAGGGGGGCACTTCAGACAGCATAGTTTTTTTTCATCCAATGGATTCTGATCAAACACACACATATGAGTAATGAAGTAGAACAATGAGGTTCAATACATTAAATGACATCACATGGAAATGTGGAAAAAATAAATCTTTACTCGGATACAACAGATGCACACATTTGAGATGCAATGGATAAACACATTCAGAGTTTAACTATTTTCAAAAGAAATTAATTAATAAAAGAAAGGCATGAGGTGGAGGGAGGGGAAGGGGTCATGAGCCGATATAATGAGCCAAGCTGCATTATTATTATTATTGTCTGAACTTGATTAGTGCATTACAGCATGGATACACAAACAGTATGTAAAATGACTAACTACCTTATTCCTGGAGTCTCCTAACAGCTGAAATGGTAACAAACAACCAAGAGGGAAGGAGGAGAGAGGGTTTAACTGAGTAACAGAGACCAAGTACAGTTCTGCTGGGTCTGCAAAAGAAGACAAGACTGGACATCTCGAATCTTAGCTGCATGAGATTTATAAATAAGGCCCTCTTTATATCTTCAGGACTAAACAAACATGAAGATGCCTAGTTAAGTTTTAAGGCTTTAAAAATCTGAACCAATGAATAGAAATGTTTTTCTTTACGCCAAAAAAAAAAAGACCTTTAACACAGATTAAAAATTGTTCAATTAATTGTTAATAGTTTAAATTATTTCAATAAAGTTTGAAATTTCAGAATCTCCTAAACCAGAGAAGGGACGGTGAGGAAAATAATACAAATACAATACGTTTCAGTGCATTTGGAACTCTAGACTAAACAGTCGACTGACTAAATTAAGTTATGGACACTAAACAGCTCAAGTCTGGACAGTAACTAAAGTAACATTAGTAACATTCCAGAAACCTGTCTCTGTTTTTCCCAACCACCTCTCATGAAGTTACTGGTCTTAGCTATGAGGGATGATCATTTCAAATTAAAACTTCACCTAAACAGAGTCTTGAACAGTTATTCACTGAGATCCACAGCAGCTTACCAGAGCATCAGCAACGGCTGCCTCCACCTCAGTGCCAGTGTTTAGGACCCTCATGGCATTGACTGATGCTGAGATTCTTGCTTGATGGATCAAACCATATCGGTCTGAGTAGGAAGCGGAAAAAGAACAAGACGAGAGAAAAGTGGGGTGTGAAACTCATACAAAAAGTAAACAAATGACTGTTGCTTACCTGCTTCTAGTTTACACTAGACAAGGAAGTCTAGTGTGTGGGCATATTTTCAATTACCAACCACCAAAAGCAAAATGGAAACAAAGATGTCACAAAAGAAAAAAAACTATGAGAGGATAGGCAAACAATACAACTGCACTGCTTCCCCAGGAGATACAACCAAAAATGCACCAAAGGAAAAAAAAATACCAACACCACAAATATGAACTCTAATGTTAGAAATGAAAACAAACACAAGCAAGTTCAAAGGCTGAACAAACCTGGGGGCAGCAGATAATGTAACAGAACCCATCTCATTCTGAGCACAAATAAAGATAACATACAGACAAATGAGCCACCACAAAAAAAAACAAAACAAATGAGACTGAATTGAGTCAAAAGCTGAGTTCTAAAATGATAACTAAATTGGTGGAGAAGGAAATGAAAATTCTTCCTTTTCACATGCTGAACAAACACACCTTCTTTGTGTATTTTAAATACTGACGCTCTAAAACACAGTGGATGAAGGCAACATAAATGAATGAAAGAATCACATGGCTGAACAACTGCACAGGCATACTGCTACAGTCTTCATTATTGTCCCTAAGAGAGGTAATTTTGGGTACGGGTGGGGATGGGCCTGAAAAGGACTGGGAGGCTGGGGGGTTTGATCATGCAGGTCACCTGACTGGCCGTGGGATTCAGCTGTGGAGAGAGCACTGGTTGATCGGGAGTGACGTCGGGATGCTGCAAGGGCAAGGAGAGGTAGGGCCATACCCAGACAAGGGGGGGGGGGGGGGTTAGTTAGACAGACAGACACACACACACAGCAGGTTATACACCAGCCTCTATTTTGAAGCTGTGACTCAAGACTGATGATGGCATCACAGCTTTCATTCATCATTTTATTCCTACTTTAATACATTGTTATAGTGTGTGCTAATATTGATGATACCGTTATAACACCAAGACGCAAAATGAAGATGCTTGTCTCAGTCTCTACAGTGGCTCTCTGACCAAGGTCACAATAAGGAGGTAAAGGCTCATTCATTTTGACTACTTGCTCCCAGTAATGAAAATATGGAAGGTGAATAAGGAAGGAAAGCAGTAAGGACAAAATGGTTGAATGAATCTTAAAACATGAACAGGAGTAATATCAGATCCACTTTAAGTTTGCAAAACCAAGAAACTGCCAACATCATCATCACATGGACTGATGGTGAACAAGAAAAACACGGATAACTGATGTTTTGCTAATAGTGCTGACAAAAACAGTCAACACTTGAGGTGATGTATGTGTACAGTCATGTATTTTTCTTTTTTTTTTCCCTTTTTTTGTCATTGTCTTCTCTGTGCACCCTCACACGCTGCCCTTCTTTGTCTCTTTGTGCATATGCTTTCAAAACTAATAACATAATTTATAATAATAATAATAATAATAATAATATTAATAAGCGCCTTTCAAGATAATCAAGGACACTGTACAATGAATAAAGACAACAACGTCGTCAACATACATGAAAGAAACAATGGAGAGTGAAATAGAAGTTAAAGTGAATGAGCAAACTTAAAGAGGTAAGTTTTGAGTTTGGACTTGATGATGAGATGATGATGGATGATGAAGATGGGGAGAGAATCAGAGTTGCCGACGTGAGGAGGCATAGTTCTCGAGGGGGGGAGCAGAGCTTTCACCTGCTCTGTTCACCTGTCTTTATCCATACAGTAAAAGTATCTGAAAATATATGGACTGTCTTATGTTTGTGCATGAGCTTTTCATGTCTATAAATTGAACTAATGTTCTTTTTTAGTTCATATGGTTGGGATTGCATTTGAATTTCACAAAAAGAAAATGTAGTCATGCCATTTTCCCATGTTTCCCCTTTCTTTATCTTTGAGATTTATGTTTTCTCAGCTCAGGGAGAGCAATATCACAAGGTAAGGGATTGTATAGTTTAGTATACTTTCCTTGGTGGAAAGTTTATAAAACCTTTTATAAAACCTATTTTCTGATCATAGTTACATTAATAGACAATGTACTTTGTTTTCACATTAAATACCAATTGCATCCTTGCTGGTATGGCAATCTGGGGCAAGCAATACTGGGAAAGTAACAAAAACTATGTGGTCACTTATGAGGATGTACAACAACTGGAGTAGCAGCTGACACTCTGCACATTTGCTGCAGCAACAGGTGGAACAACTTCTACTTCTTCCTCTTTGTCTTCCCATAACTTAAAATGGTGGAACTATCTAAAACTATAAAATGTGACCATGTACACAGGTTCATCTGGAGACAATTCAAAGACATGAATCCAACATAAACGTCCAAAATAAGGAGCGTACATTTGGAGTTGACTTCACTTTGTTATTTATAATACCTTAGAACCAAAACTACTAACCAAAGCTTGCATGCAACAGTAATATTCCTTGAATCCACATTGTTAATACATGCACAGAAAAAACAGGCAGAGGCTGAACAACATACTACACTTAACACAGACAACAGCACAGAGAAAGTTAGGCTCATTGTCCATCTGGGATTCTCTGGGCTTGAACAGCTCAGCAGTACTCACCCAGAGGAGCGAAGCCCCGAGCGGGGCTTGTGTCGCGGCTGCTCTCGCGACTAGTGTCACGACTGCAACCTTGACTCATGCTGGGGCGGGGAATGCGGCTCCGGGCTAGCGTGCGGTAAGGAAGAGCAGCAGGAACAAGAACTTTACCACACAGGCTGGCTGTCAGGACAACAAGTTAGGTGGGAGTGTCAGTATGCATTCATGGGAAGGGTGTGAGAGTTAAAGTCGGAGGTGAGGAAAAGAGGGACAGAGGTCATGAGAGATGAGACCTGTAGGGGGCACCAAAAATAAGCAATGTTTGTTGATTCAAATATTATTATGTTTAGGGATGATTTAACAAAAAAATCATGATGTGTTGGTGCCAAAGTATTCAAAATGATATTATGGTCAAGAGGCTTTTTTCCTTGAATATGGCAAGGTGCTCAGAAAATTTTATGGTAACTTTATGTTTATCATATGTTTGTTCATGACATATTTGTGTTGTTAATTTTAAATAAATGTACAAAATTTGTATAATACAGGAGCTCCAAATCTTAAGAACATTTTCATTGAAGAGGAAAACAAATTCTTTAGCAACCCTGCCAATAATTGTTAAAATAATGATTGACTCGATTGACTGATGAACTGGATTGTGTTGCTAATAGGGAGAAAATCTATGGATAAAAATTAAGAAAAACAAAGAAATTGAAGATGAGGAAGAGGAAGAGAATGGAACAGACAGAAGCAGTGGCTGGGCACAGTGCAGGTGAGTGAAACAGTTAAAATTATTCTGCTAGTTAAAGGTTAGACAGTCTCGACATACAATGTGTGAAACTTCTAACTTGTGACAAGGATTAGACATAAAAAAAGGGATAGTTGGGTTTGTCAATTACATAATATTCATTTACATGTCAACATGAGTAAAGAACAGCAAAATCTTGTTATCATGCAAACATTTAAATATAATGATCAATTTATTATGACAACGGGAAAATAAAGAGTCATAAATTCAAAAGAAACATTTAACATCGAGAGTAGCCCCTCCCTGAGACATGACATGTCAGGGGGACTGACTGAGCCTGATCTTTATCAGTTGCTGAGCTCTACAGAGCTACAGTCAAAGTTAATATGATTCAACATATAGCTGAAGAACAGGAAACAGTAATTGCCATTTTCAATTTTCCACACGGTAGAAATTTGACTGTGTGGTTCTTTCATGCCAACTATTACAATACCCATAACCATGGCTCCCACTCAGCAAATGGTACAAGAGACTACATCAGTGAGGAATGATTGAAAACAAAACAACAAAGTCCCCTCATAATGGTGACTGGATGAGCAAGAGGAAAAACTCTGTAGTCTTTGTCAGTTGAAGAGTGCTGTAAGTTGTTTTGACTGATTCTGAGTGCAATATGTAAATATATACACGATTCTGTCTCTATCAGTTAAGACCATCAAGTCGGATTCATTAGTTTCTGACATGACATAATGAAAAGCAGTATGTGACTGGTCAGTGTCACTGTACTTGTTGAGTCCTGTCACATGGCTGTTCATCTGTCTGTGATTTGTGATTTTAAATTTTAAAGGTTTAAAGCAGCTTACAACAGTTTATTCCCCTGCTGTTTTAAGTAATAATAATTCTGTTAAAACATAAACAGTCATCCAGCAGAATCAAAGCATCTTTTCCCTAAAAACAGTACCAGAGTAACCTATGTGACCCACAAGCCCAGGTCTTACCTATACCCAGTCGGCTGGGACTTGTCTCCCGGCTGCAGCCCTGGCTGCGGGGGATCCTGCTGCGCTTGTCAGCTGGCGTGGTGGAGGCTGATGCCGTGGCTCGTGGGACCCTGCCATAGCTGCTGTGGCCAAGCAGCTTGCCTGGGGAACTGGAGCGACTGCCGGCTGTTGAAGAGAGCACAAAAAAATACACCAACAAGTTTAACAAAGTTCGCAATTCAGAGTTGCAGAGATACGATCAGCAGAGCAGGGCAACCTTTAATAACATACTTGGACTTCAGTCAAATTTCTTAAGCCACCAAAACAAATATTGTATGGCACATTATGGGGTATCCTAACTTTACAGAGGTAAACCTATATTTGAGGGTCAATTAATAACTTTTTCGTGGCAGTAAAGAAATGAGTGTAAAATATAACTTTATAAAAAAAATCTAATTAGAGTCACTAAATAGACAAATTCAAATTACAGCCTTGACACACACAAGGAAAAGGGGCTGGATCTATATTCTAGCTAACTGTGCTGTGGGGAAGACATTTACTGTGGCCCATGTCACCAGTGGGAAAGGAGGCTGCAGTCAAAAAGTCTTCAATACTGCTTCTTTTCTTAGTTTTTGGCCATTTTTAGAATTTTGTTTAGGACATGGGAGAATGACAGGATTTTTGTCTATATGTAATAAATACAGTTGGTTTCCCAGAAATCCTTCCATAAGCTGTTGTCCATCACAAATGTTTCCCTCCAGAACTTCCTTGACCTCATGAAGTTGTCCATCAAGGTCATGGATTACTAGTTAGGAAAGGAGAATATTAAGACTTTTGGACAGCAGCCATATGATGCTTCACATTGAAAACCAATACAACAAAATGGCTGACAGCAGACACGTCCTATTACAAATTGTTTCTCAAACTATGGGGGGAAAAGTGTCCAGAAATAAAAACTTGAAGGCGATGAGTGTAACATGCAGCTTCTAGACAAAGTGAAAGAAACAAAAGTTTAAAATAAAAATGGGACAATGTGCGACACTCCTCTACGGGGTGAGGGATGTCTGGCTTGTGACTGGATGAGGCTGAGGCCTTACCACTGATGGGATTGGCTGATCTGGATCCTGGATTATGGAAGCAATAGGCAGAACAGGGTGGAGATTGAGAACAGTCAAAATGAGAGAGAAGAAGGTTATGTTTACTTAATTTACCAAGCATGCTCTCTAGACAGCTGTGAACATGTTAGGTACACACTGACCACTCAGAGATCTGAAGAATATATAGGGAAACTAAATACACACAGATACGTGTGCGCATGCACACACGCACGCGCGCGCGCACACACATTTAAAATACAAGCATGCATATTGCACATGGATGGAGGCACGTGTGAAAATACACATGATTTATGATAGATGTGAAACTAGTTCAGGGTGGAAACATTAGTTACACAAATTAAACAAAGCAAGGCATTTAGTATGATCTTAGAATGGATGCAGACAAAGATCATACATTAACATAAAAGCGATGGTTTGGTATGCAAACCTGACCATAATGAGAAAATGTGTGAGGTGTGTATACGTACGCTGGGACTGTGAGACCACCTTGGCTCGACTTCGCCCCCTGTTGTCTACCATGGAGGTGCTGGCTCCACCAACACTGCCGGAGCTTTGCCTCCTGGTACGAACACGACCTGGATAGGAGAGAGTGAGTGACAGAGACAGAGAATAAGTTACATGAATTTGGACAGAGATAGTGTGGAGGAAAGTCTGGGTAGACAAAATGAAGTACACCTGGACGAGGGGACAGAGGCCCTCTGAAAACATAGAGAGGAAAACAGACAAAGCAGGGTCCTTTATATATTGTGAATAATTCTCAGATTTTGTTTCAACCTGCAGCTGACACACTGACAACCCCAAACCACAAGCTCAGGATTAGCCAAAGGGTTTGTCTGGTCAGTTATGTTAGCACTAGCAAAGACATGAGACAAAGAAAACACATGGTAAGAAGCTTTTAAGTCCTGGTGTCATTTTCCACTTATGTGTCTTCATGGGCTGAAACAAATAATGAGAAATATTGGCATTGGGAACATTTTTGACCCTCATCTGGAAAAAGACACACAGCTTTATCTAGCTCTCTAAATCCTGCATTTGAAACACAACCTGTGAATGCAATTCAATATTCTAATATAATGACACCTTACACATGTTTCGCAATGAGCAGAAAAACATTTTCATTAGATTTGTAGATTTGAAGTTGTTAGCTATCCTAAATCAGCTACTGCTAGCTAAAAAGATAGTTGGGGCCATAAGCCAACGTGAGAGGTGCTAGCAAAGCTAAGACAAACACTCTTCTCCTAAATTTAAATCCATTCATCCATCCATGCATTCATTTTCTACTGCTTATCCATTTCCGGGTTGTGGGGGGAGATGGAGCCAATCCCAGCCCACACTGGGTGTGGGCAGGGTACACCCTGGACAGGTTGCCAGTCCATCACAGGGCCAACACAGAGACAGACAGAGACACACAACCACTCACACTCAGACCTACGGTCAATTTAGAGTCACCAATTAACCCAAACATACATGTCTTTGGAGGAAACCCACGCAGGTACGGGGAGAACATGCAAACTCCACAGAGAAAAGAAGTGAACCTGCAACCTTCTTGTTGTGAGGCAACAGCGCTAACATCTACACTGCTGTGCTGCCCTAATTTAAATAAGTACTTAGTGTAAAGTGAATAACACTGTTAGTCTAACATGACAAGGTTTCGCAATATTAAACATGTATGTAGTGGGTCAGAAGTTGCTTTGGGGCACAAGCAGCTTCATTATTGTAACATTGCACAACCCAAGACTTGATTATATGAACCAAAGAATACTTAAAATATCTTTAATTTTACCTGTGGAGCATTTTTATATATTAACAGACAATAATGATCTGTTTCTCTCTCACAAACACGCACACTCTTGACACAAATTATTTCCTCAATCTCTCTTTTCTACAGTCCTGTTAAAAATGTGTGTTGTAATAAAAGGCGGGCAGCAATAAGCCATTGCAGGATTCCTTGATAAATTTGGGGCAAAATCCACGACAACTGGTGCATCTGTTGAAGCTGTTCACACAATATGCCAAGAATAGTGGCACGCTGACAGTGACACTGATAACAGGAATGGCACTCCAAGCTAAAAACAAAATTACCCTTGAGTTACAGAAGATGTGTTGCTCTTTGGTTACACTAGGCTGAGTGATATTGTAAAATAGATTAGATGGAAACTATTACCCTATTACATGCCTTAACCTGATGTCTGACTTTATCACTGTGTAAGGAACAGAACTGATGGTCACAGTTGTTGGGTTACATTCAGACAATAAGATTCATGCAGACAGTCCATGCAGAGTTCCACATAATTAACGACCACTTTGGGGTGGGTAAAGAGAAGGAAGGAGGGGCACAAATGAAGAGTAAAGGATGTAAGTGTGTAGCCTGTGACAGCTGACAAAAAGACACACTCATACGTTTTCTATTTCTTGCGTTCACAAACATACACACAATTCTTACCATCACTTTTACTGGGAGCGCCATCTTTTGGGGATTTAAGAAAGGCAGTGCAGCAGCGAGTGAAAGGAGAGGTATAGAGGAAGAAATTAGTAACAATTGAAGCAGGAGCGTGAGTGGGTAAGCAAGTGGCTTCTTCATCATTATTAATGGCTGTGATTGAGCCCTAGTGACTCATTTGAGAAAAAGGGATAGAGAAGTTTCCACACAAGAAAAAAAGATTATTTTTTTCTTTTCTCCTTCCCCTTGGCTTAAGATGACAGTGAAAATATCCTTAAAAAGTATCAGGGGTTTTAATCACACTGGGGGTGATGGGGTATTCAGCCTCATCACATCCATTTGTCAGAGGTGTCAGTGCAGGATCTAAACTGTTCCTGCTGAAAGAGCAGTCTAATGACAAAATGAGTTGTCATTAATAATCCGAGCCAGCTCCATAAAAGCCAGTCACTACAAGAGAAAACGTTGTAATGCTTCGTGAAAAAGTGGGATATTGAAGACGAGTCACCAGAGTGAGAATTTTTTTTTTTTTTTTTTTTTTTTTTAAATCAAGGAATGCAACATGACATTTTCCTACACAAAGTAAAAGTTAGAAAAACTGTAGCTGAATTATTCACAGGTTTTTTTAACATCGTCCTTGATTTATTTGCATCGACCCTTTGACCAATGTGCAAGCGCTTTTTGAGGTGCATTTTTATGCATTTCCAGTTGCAATCCAGATGCTTGTTTACGTGGGAGGTGACTAATGGTTTACCTAATGAGGCGTAGGACCCGGGGGGAAGAGCAGCCGCAGAGCTGAATGGTGAGGATGCAGGGACAGTGGACAGACGTGACTTCGCATTGGAGGCAGCATTTACATCAATATCACTACGGGATCGTTGGAGCGAACTAGGCGTGGAAGGCATCCTGGTGCTCACCAGCTTACCTAGAACAGTGCAGAGACGGGAGGCAAATGGTCAAAACTGAAGCTGTTTATTTTTAAAACCTAAAAATTTATATCAAAAGTTGTAATACTGTGCACAAGCTCTAGACACCAAGATATATAGATCAATACCACAATACAAGCAAAGCTGAAGAGAGTTTAGTGTCTTTAAAGTTCAACATCTTGCCCAAGAGCATATAGGAAAATGGCCCTACTTCTTTAGATTTTTTAGCTCAGTGAATATTTCCCTAGGAAGCAGGTTATGCATTTGGAGGCATGGCTACTGTGTGACCTGCAGTCTGTACCACACAATCAGGATAGAGTACAGAGCAGGTCAGATCCAGCCCTCACTACTTCTTCTCCTCCAAATGTGTTTTCTTCCAATTAAAAAAAAAACAAACAAACAAACAAGTGGGCTGAGATCCAAATGGTATATTGAACGTTTCAAAATGGAAATTTATAAATGTCAGGGTGGATTGACTCTTGCACACAGATAAGGTCATAAAGTTGCTTCTCCAGGGCAAGAGGAACAAGTTTGATCTGTATTTGTATTTACTGCACAGCTGAAATATGATTGGCTGATCATACTAAATTACATGAATAAGCAGGTGTTGGGCTGTGTTTGGAGAGCATCGATCACATATATACTGTACCTTTTGAATGCCATTTGCTCATGAGGTCAAATTTACACAGTGGATAAAATGTAAGACTTAGACTTGCTTGTTTCTTACACCACACAAACAGATAGTAGAGGAAAAAAACTAAAAAATCTTACTCCTCGTTATGCTCCCTCCAATCACACTCTTCACAGACAACGGCCGGCTAAAAAAAAAAAACAACAAAAAAAAAACATAAGGAAACTGTTTTTAAACGTTATGAGCATCAGAAAAAAAAATACAGGCAGTATATTTATGAATCAGAACAATTAATTTAGTATTATTTATGTAAAATATATGCAGAGATTGTGCTGCCCACCACATTAAAGAATAATGATAAAGATTATTCTTGTGTTTTGTGTTTTTCTTTACAGCTCAGTGTGTAGAATAACGTGTTACCTGTATAGAAATCATCAGCATCACACTCAAAACTATTCTCACAGGGAAAAAAAAAATGTGAAAAATATAATAAAGATGACCTCATCCAAATAAACACAAACACACCCCCCACACACATATATTCACACACAGGCACAGACATGCATGCACACACAGCTATAGCCCTGATAAATGGACAATGAGGTCATCAACCAACATACTCCATGGGGATCTATAAACTGATCATTATAATCCTTGAGAGTGTGTGTGGGTGTGTCTGAGAGCACACTGCTGTCTGCTGTCCATCTGACAATAATTACCACATCAATAAGATGGATGCATTAGTGGTTTCCTCCAATCAATTACAGCAGATAAATGTGCAAAAGAAAAGGTAAGGGATGGAAACAGACACAGAGAGAGGAGGCAGAATAAAGGAGGACAGTAAATATAGAAGATGAAGAACAGTGATGGGAATCTTAACTATACCAGAGGGACATCACGGTTCTTACTTAAGACTCTCCTGGGAAGACGATGAAGAGCGGTCAGACTGGGGTAGTGACACAATGCTGTCGGAGCTCTTCAGGTGGGACTGCAGGGCCTTCTGATAGGTGGACTCCAGTGCCTGGAACAGATGCTCTGCCTCCCGGCTATAGTGCCCATGGAAACCCCAATAGCATCTACAGGTAAAATGAAGCAGAGGATGAGATGTTGATCATCTTCCTTAGACAAGTAAAGAAGAGCTTGATATTATTAAAAAACAAAAACATAAATAACTTCATGGGCTTACTTTCTAGCGATGGATCTGGCTTCAGAGTCTGCATCGTGAATGCCTTTTTTGATGGTCTCAGTCAGAACAGCCACATGTCTGGGATAGTAAGGGAACATGGTAAGGAGGACTCCAACTGCCTCACACCAGGATAAAACCACAAAGAACTGACTGACTAGATGACCTCTGCAATTATAAAATGCTATTTCTTCCCTCCTCCTTCCAGTTTTATTCCTCTGGTGGTACACAGACAGTGTGGCCACTCCCAAGATATCCCACGTGCTTTTTGAAGAGTCTGCTCTGGTTGCCATGGTTACAGAGATGGGGAAGTTGTGTTAGCATTTGAAGTGTTGTCGGGTACGGGTGTTTTAGCACTCATCAGTATAATGGGCCTCATCAGAGACGCATGAAGCAAATGCTCTGGTAACTCAAATGTTAACAAACTCAAATGTCATCCTGGGAGAGGGGGAAGAGTAGCAGCTTTTTCATAAGTATATGGAGAAATGCTTACACAATTTGCAAAGTACTTCGGTAACTTACGCGGAAACAGTAGATTTAATTTTTTACTTAGCTTACCTTTCCAGTGTATTTGTGTGCCACTCTTGTAACATCAAGTCTAGGAATTCATAACAGCGCCTGGAAAAGAGACATAGTTAAACAGATTTTAAATTAATACCAATGCAATGACATAGAACACTTAAAGGTCATATATTGTATAAAATGAGATGTTCATGTCTTCTTCGATTATAAATGTGGTCTAGGTTATATATACATATAGCATGCCGTTTAGGAAATTAATGGGTATATTGAATAAAACTTGTCATCAGAGTAATACCCATCTGAATTCCCTGGTTTTGCTAAATCTTATTACAAAGTAGCCTACTTGATAAAGGGAAAAAAAAAAAAAAAAAAAAAGGACAACAACGTAGCATACATCCAATGTGGCTCATAATAATAATAATAATAATAATATTGATGCATTGCAGGCATGTTTCTCGGAAAGTTAGCCTGATACGCAGAAACTGCCTGGCCTGAGAGGTGTGTGTATATATTAATATATACACACACATTATCGCAGCCTGTATTCAGAAACAGCTAAAGTATCCCAAGATTCATAATGGTTAAAACAAGCCGTCAGGACTTCTGTAACATTAGCAATAACAATAGCGATGGAACCACTTGGAACCAATTTTCAAACTTGCAGGATTTGCTTGTCTTCGTGCTTACCTGAAATCTGCAAAAAAAAAAAAAAGGTTCACTCATAAAATGGTCAGCAAATCATCTGAAAGACGTAAATCCTGTCTTAATTGCTCTCTTACCTGTTTGTGAAGCTTTGCAAAGAAGCCTCAGAGAGATTTAAAACTACACTAAATTTTTGGAATTTAAAGGCACAAATATATCTTCTTATGCATATAAACAGTTCAATGTAAAACACAGAAGTTAAAATAAATGACTCTTAATATATACACACAGTAACTGAGATGGGTTATGAAGAGCTGGACAATCAATAGATGTTCGGTAACAGGTTCTTCTTACCGTCTTACTGCTACTGATTTGGAGGTGCAGTTACTGGTTATGATAGGGATGAGACGAGGGTAGTGTGTGTGCTGGATGGGAGAGACACAATGTGTTATTTTATTTCTTGTTATGATAATTTCAGTTTTCTCTCATACTATATAAAGACACAGTGTTCTCTCCCCCCTCCCCTACTTGTCCTACCCTGAGGATGAGGCGGATGGCAGCCATCCCAGATGTGGCCATGACTTTGGCGCTGTTGGGCACAAGGTTCAGCAGTATGGGCATGACACTCTCTGCTCCGTGGTCAAACTTGTGACCCAGAATTGATGACAAATGTCTGATGGGCCATAAAAAGTAAAAGTAAAATATTCTACAATAAATTGAAATTAGAAATTATATGTTCCCAGTGACATGCTTATTCTGATGAAACATGTTTCAACATATAAGTGGCAAGTGTCTAAAGTATTCGACATCCATCACATAAAATATACACATCTATGTAAGGCTTTCTATTTTAACTTAGACATAAAATGGAAATAAAATCTTTTAATGAGTATTAAGTAAGAAATGGGACTTCTGGACCTTTAGAGAAAAGAGAGAAGAAAGACTAAATGGAAATATTTACTTCACTACTCAGAAATCAATAGACTTTCCATATGTTATCTGTGTGTAGTGTATTGAAAGATAAACATCCATCTATTCATCAAGCCACTGCTCTTTTGGTGCCTCTACTCTGTTCCACCTTATCAGGGTTGGATTAAAGTTTGGATGACAGATGCTTTTAGGGTTGGACGCACGCTGCTCGTTACATATCCAAGCACAGCTCATTTTCGTTTGCTTAATTGGGTCGAAAGAAAATGCTTAATGATGATATTTTCCTGGTGTAGCCTCATTAGTTAGCAATGTCAGTTAATGTCAGCGCTGCCAATCATGATGGTGATGAAACTGATGATCACCATTTTATCTCAGTTATTCACCATATTGTCTAGTGTGCAAGGCTGTAAAAGGATGTCTTAAACCTGGTCGGTCTCAGTCTCAAGTTTCAGTGGAACATAATGTTATTCTTCTTAATTGATGGTCCTATTTTGAGAAAAATAGGCCATAATTATGAATTAGGATGTGGCTACCATGTGATTGATGGATTGAGGAGTATGATTTGTCAAGTCAGGTTAATGTACTTGTCAACATGTATGCAAAATATACAGAGAAGCTTTTATTTTTCCCCCTTTCAGCCTGGCCTGTAGAATGTACAACAAAACCAAACAACACCAGACAAAAGACATTTTTTTAAACATATAGATTAAATTATATCATATTATATCTTGATTTAACATTACAATTTAAATTCATTCATTCATTCATCTTCAACTGCTATTTCCGGGTCTCTGGGAGTGCAATTTATATTAATATTTGTATTTGAGGAAACAAGATGGCCAAGCCATAATTTATAAATGTCAGAATTGGAAGATGTTGGGAAAAGCTGATTGAACATCCTGAAACTTTGTACAAATTGTGGAAACTTACATTTTTCTGACAAATTATTATTGTCTGTGAAGGAAATGGTATTTATTGGGTAGTTCTAATGTATGAGAAAAACTAAAGTTAGTATACGATAAAATTAAACCTGATCTGTGTGGATGGTATATCTTTCTAACCTCAGGACCTTACCCCAGTGTGATGCAGGCCTCACGAACAACCTGAGAGCGCAAGTCTTTAGCTGAAAGCTTAAGGGGAGCCTCCAGCAGACGCAGCTGCTGTGAGAAACCCTCATATTCAGTGGCTCCAGCCAACAAAAGTGAACGCACCTTCTTCAGCTGCAGAGAAAACCAAAGAGAAAGTGAGACAAAGGTTTTTATATACCATATTCTGAACTGTGCCCTATGTACTACTCATGCATGCATGTGGACAACTACAAACTTTGTTTCTTACCGCTACCACTCGATGCTCCCAGTCATGCTTGTCATCAGACAAAACTTCTCTGATCTTGGTCAGCTGGTCCTCTAGCTCTCTGTTAGAGTAGATCTGGACACAGGGAGATAAAGCATTAGCAGAAATATCATTAGGTGTCAAGTAACCCTCATTCTGTCGCCCCCACTCTTGACATATTTACACTTATTTTCACACAGATAGGGCTAAATTTCACCATCCATACCATTGGTGCCACCGCATCAATCTTTGAGCTAAATGCTAACATCAGAATGCTACTTTTTATATTCATCATTTTAGTTAAAATCATTGGCTGAAAAACATCAAAAATACACATCACCCTTGCAGTTACAGTTGATGAACATTCGCAAGTCAGCATTATTATCCCTTACGATCATAAATATCTGGGGTCAATATACCTGGACTGTGGGCACATCTTCAAAGGCTTTGATGAAATCATCCTCATCAACAGCACCCGCTCCTGCTTCTTTACCTTTGAGAAAAATAAGACAGGGATTCAAAATGATTCCACATGATTTCCTCAGCCAAACATTCACCTTTACTTGCAGTTAAAGCAGTAATAGCCAGAGTGTATCTAAATCAGTCACCAAACATTTTATCAAGAACAGTCATGAAAGAGTCTCAGTGGACAGCTTCTGGTGGATCTGGTGGATCCACAATATGACGAGCTGAAGCTATTTTTAGAGCAAAGGAAGAAACTACCAAGTTCTTTCCTTCCTTCCTGCTTCTAACAAAATGCATGCCGAGTGTAGTTTAAGGCCAGCAGTTTCTTAGTACACCATAAGCATCCCTCACCTGAGGCCTTGGCTGTGGTGGCTGAGCTGGGTCTTCTCACAGAGCTCATTACAGTCCTCCTGCCACTGGGGGGTGCTTTTGAGGATGATGAGGAGGAGGACCGGCCTCCATCCATGGAGTCCTCATCCTCAAAGTTCTTATCTGCAACAACGTGAATAGAAAAATATTAACTGGCTCTTCAGGATACCACTACAGGTAAATACTTTTTTTTTTGATCACTGCATGTGATTCATTTCCTATTTGGATCAATAAATCATTACTGACTCATCTAGAGAGTGATTGCTCCACTCTGAGGTCAGTGTCCTTCCTGGGTAGTGTTAGGTCACATATGTATATGTATCAGTATCAGTCTCCTTTCATTAATCTGAGTCATTTCTGTATGTGCGACGTCAATCTGACAGGTAGTGTGCATGTATCCACTCAGGCTCTATCTATCCATCCATCTGATTTTAATCTGGTTTGACATCCATGCATGGATACACAGCCCCCTGTGACCTGCCCAACGTGACTCTTCACACAAAGGATTAGCCCAGGGCTGGTGTGATGGGATAGGTATTTGATGCCAGCTGAGTCACATTGGCAATAGCAATATTTGTATCTTAAAGCGCTTTCAATTTATGTGGACATCTGTTCCTTTAATGGTGTTGATTTGAAAACAACTAATTTATCCATTTATCACAATGTCTGGTTAAAAGACTCATATGGATTGGAAATTAAATCTAGCCCCTTTTAGTAACATGTAAACAGAGCTCTCATTAACACAGCAAGAAAATAATAATTATAAGGCAGGCAGGCAGGCAGACAGACAGACAGACACACACACACACACACACCTGAATGTCCCTGCTGCCAAGACATTTACCATGACACTGCATCTTTGTTCTTAAAACACAGAAACAGTGGAGGAGCTAAAGAGAAAGCAACAGGTTGAGAGGATGCGGTGAAGAGCTAAAACACAAACATGTAGAAAAAAGACAACAGACAGACCACCAAGAAAGAGAGGAAGCGACAGTGTATGGAGAGGGTAAGAGCAGGAAAAAAGACATCATTCTTACGAGCGCAGATTTTCTTGCACACCAGCTTCCTCAGCATCCCTCTGCTCCACCCTTTAACACGCTCTATCTGTTACACCAGGCATCTCTGTCCACAGGGTGTGTATATCTAGGTGCGTGTCTGTTGTTCTGCCTGCGGCTCTGTTGCATGCTGAGCTTAGACAAAGTGGCAGACTAACCGCCCCCTTGAGCTCAGTTGTGTGTGTGCGTGTGCACATGTGCGTGTGGACGTACAAATGAGTGTGTCACACTGCATCATGATGCTGTTGGTGTGTAGTGACTTTTGTGTTGAAAGGAGGGAGGGGTCTATTGTTGTGCGATGAGTTTTTTTGTGCTCTCGGAATACACACACTTATACAACATTAACAGCAAGAGAATGTTAGCACTCTCTCAGCATTAAACATTAATAATTACAAACAAACTGACCAAAAACAATTGGATTTATTCACGGTATATGACTGATGTCATGCACACGTCAATATTTAATATTTCATGAGTTTCTGCCACTGAGGATCAAAAATATTGCATAATTTTAAATAGACAATCGGATAATTATACCTCTCATTATCTTTAGCTGTTGTTTTGTATCATTACAGCCCAAAACTGAGTTACAAAACCAAAGACAAAATTTATTTCAATAAGAACAATTGAATAGGTGCTTTAACAACTTGCTAATTATACAGCCCCTCACTTGCAATAGTGGGTTAAAGGGTTGGTCTATTATTGTTGGGAAGGTTGAACAAATGTCAGCTGCTGCTGGCCATTTCGATTGAAAACCAGAAGAAACCACATTTTGAGGAGAAGGTGGAGCTAAAGAGGAGTGAGGGCTAGATCTGGCCTGCTCTGTACTCTATCCTGATTGTGTAGTACACTCTGTCAATAACACAGTGGCCACGCAACTTAATGCATTTTCTGCACTGTGGTCTATATTCCTCTAATTGGGGTCATAATTGAAAAAAATATACCACATGGTCTTTTAAAGAAGACTTCAAACAAGAGACTGAGAGCATAAACCGTTGAGGAAAATGTTTACTGAGCTCATAAATCAAGTGAGAACACCCTGATAAGACAGTTCGACAATTGGTTTTACCTTTCAGACCAAAAATAGACCATAAAGCTCCAGATTTCCCGCCTAATATTGTTTCTTACTGGGAAAAAAAAAAGATTTTGCAATGTCCCAGTGACAAATTCAAGCCTTTAAAACTTTAAAATAGAAATTCACAAACCAGTAAGTGAGGTCATTGGGTGTTGCCACTTGTGGGACCCACTAAAATTCCTTATCTCACTTCATGTCCAGCTTTTGTTTTCAGAAGAATAGCGTTCAATCATAGTTGCAATCAGTGTGATAGCCCTATTGCATCTCTAGCGACCCCCCCGCCGCCGCTGCTGCTTCAATGGCCTTTTTGAGAACATAAACATACCCCAAAACTTGTGAAATTCGGACAGCATGTCAGGACTGTGTGAAATTTCAATATTTAATTGGTTGTAAAAACGTACATCAAACAACAACTCCAAAGTGCCACTGAATAAATCAATTTTTAGATTTTTTGCTGATTTTGGCAATATCCAGGCATCAAACTTTAACAAAGTCCTCCTACAGTTTTCAACCAAATGACTTCATATTCGCTATGATGATGTAAAATCCTCAAGATCTTTTTAATTATGCATGCTTGGCGTTGCACATTTTGAGGCTTCGCCATAAAAAATGAAGTCTTCATAACTCCGGCAACCACAGTCCAATCAGGTTTAAATTCACCAGACATGATCAGAGTGCAGAGTCCCGCCCTGAACACCTTTCTGTGTCAATAACGAGTCACACAAAGAGCGCCACCTCCTGGATGCAGGAGGTCAGCCTCATTGCACAAAAATCCAATTTGTATGACATTTACAGGATGTGTTTTCTACACTGTACACTTCCACATGATGCAAAACTGATGGATTTTCTCTGGCACAACATAGTAGACACGCACACAGGCCACTCATAATAAAACAGTTCAAGTTTTAATGTGTTTGCGAGGGGGCAAGTCCAGGGGCCTCCAATTAGCGCAGATGTACAAGGGCCCGTTCATCACTGCTTGCTTGAGACTTGCAGATCCATGTAATTTTATATAGAGATGGGAGGGGTGACAAGTTGCGGCTTTATTCAAAACAATTTCAGCTGATACTAGTATATTTGGGCTTTTTGTGTGTTTGTTTCGACAGAAAAAAATATTTCAGGTCTATATTTGGGGCGTTTAGCTTATTTTCTTGCCCAGTACACATCTGGTTCCTTGGCTCAAGTCTGGCTCACAAACAACTTCAGATCAGATGCCATTTTCACATTTGGACTGATTGTGGCACTCATACTAAAAAACTTCCCACTGTCACCTTATATCAGAGGACAGGAGCCATAATCTACCCAGATGTGGAAGTAAATGGACCAGAATGCTATTTTTGAATTAGGTATTAACTAAAACAACATGGAATTGATTGATTGTTTTAATTCATATGTGCATTAAAGGAAAGGTCCACAGTAGTACATTGCCGCATTCGAAACAGTCAACATTATTATAAAATGCATGCAAGTGCATTATAAACAAGAATGTAACTATGCCAAAGGTGTTTTCACAACAGCCCGGCAGTTTGCCACACAGTCTCCATCAATGAGGATGCCTGGTTCAAAAAAATCCCTTTACATCTGTAACTGACTACTTCTTATGATTTACATAAGCCAAAGGCCAGGGCTCATTACAAGCCTATTGTGATCAACCAGCTGACAAGACCAATTCCATTTTTAAGACTGTATGCTGTAATAATCGTAAAGAATGTGTCTTACTTATACTCACACTATGTCCGAATTTAAGGGTGAGCTTTGCCTCCTCCTCCATTTTGTTTGAGGCAAACTATAAAAAGGAAAAAAAATGAGACCTCACAAGATGTATGGGCTCATCCTACCTGATCCCCTCCTCTACATTACGCCAAATAACATCTTAACAGCAATCATGGTGCTCTGCCATATTCAAGAAAGCATTGATCACATCTGTCAGAGCGGCTCCTTTGCCTAGGCGGACACAAATGTTGAGGTGATGTATCTGTGTGTCAGGGGAGCAATTAGAGTAGCAGGCAACATGCAATAAACTGTTACACACAGTGACACACAAACACACAAAAAACATTAACGCACAGAGATGACTTTCTGCTGCGGCCTGAAAAGGGTCATTAGTACTTTGCAATGGTACAGCAAATTGTGACAGTAGCAAAGATCCAATGGGCCTCTAACATCACTGCCTCTGTGTAGAGGTCTAATCATTTATAACAAGTGAAGCCAGCTGCTTATTATGTCCCAGCTGTAGCCTATCACACACATCTTTGTAAAATTCTTATGTACAATGCAATACAATGCACAAACCCACCAAAGCAGTAATAAATGGAATGCAATGCAAATGGAAATGGATGATATATAACCATTTAAAAGTATCATTAGTATTCCTCTCTCTGCATGTTTAGAGAGTTTGGTATCGAGTCATTTACCTGTCAGTGATAAGACCAACTCCGTATCGGCTAACATAACTAGCTGCTGTGTTATGTTGTCAGAGAATGACAAGGAAAGACATGGGAAGCAGATGCAAAGTGATTGTGAGGAGTAGACTGCCTACATCAAGAACAGCAAAATCAGTTTTACTAGCATTAAGAAGTGTGGAAAATATCACCTCAAAAGTTCAGCCAGTTATTTGAGCACAAAAAACCCACATGCATGGTGAGGTTTGACTTATGAGTCAAGGATGTGATAGCTTTTATGACCATAAGGTGACAGGATTTGCTTTGAACTGAAAGGCACCAAAATATTGAAGTGCTCTGCGTTGCAGAGGCTGCATTGGCATTAGCAGAGTCATCAGTAATCTGCCTCCCAACCACAGATTTCTATAATAAGAGAGGATTTTCTCTCCCCTCGCTCCACAAAAGAATAAAAGCCTAAGGCTTAAGGGATTAAGAGAAAGTTATGGAAAGTTTGGTTCTCAGAACAGTTAACTAATAATGGCTGACAGAAAGAAATGAAACAGAGGAGGCCGGGGGGGGGGGGTACTCTAACCTCTCACTTCCCTTTGGCTTTCCATACTCCCAATCTCTCAGCTTTTCTGGAGTCTGAGGTGCTTTTTTTGTGTTGTTTCTTTCTTCTTGTCACTCGCAGTGCTTTACAGAAGTCTTGTCTCCCATTTCCCATGGAACTCAGGGAAATCTAAAGCAGTTCCCATCATCCTCACATAGTCCATGCTTTAGCCGGGACCATATGGCATTATATAAGCGACATACGACTGCTGATCAGCGTTATGTCATAATAGAGATGCCTTGTTTCACTGTAGAACCACAGACAGCCTGCCAGCAGGGCAGAAGGCACAGTGAGTAGGTCCTGCCACTTAGGGCCTGGCATCCAAAACAATAACAAAAGATGCCATTGGGTGTTTTGCAATGTAACATGGGAACACAGGGTTTGCTGTCTTAGCCACCTTTACCATCATCTTCTCTTATTTTGATTTCTTCTGTGTCAGAGGCTCCAATCTCAGACACTTTCCAGTAGACACAGGACTGCTCAGTGTTTGAGAGCTGAGCATGTCAATATTTGCCGTATTGTTTTCTCTGATAATTAAAAAAAACAACAACAAAAAAACTGAGATACTTCATCCAGTTAAAACTGTCAATGTTGACGTGTGACCAAATGAAACAAACCATTACTGTGATTAAAATACCAGATTTGTCTGGTCTTAGGACTGATTATTCAACAAATGTACAACATAGCTTTAGTTGTTTTTAGACATTATCACATGAAACCTTCCCTTTAGCAATTTAACTCTGAACCAATCTCAAAAAATACAAATTTAGTTCGCTCATCTGGATCGGAAAACACTGACTGACCTGCTTTAACTGATGCAACTGAAGCCTCAAAAAATCTATTCAATTAAAAGTCAAACTATATGCTTAGCTTGAAGAAACAGAGCGAGACAAAGAGGAAGAGACAGAAACAGAGAGACAGCAAAACAATGTGAGACACAGGGAGAGTGGCAACTGTCACAGAAGCTGTACAGCAAGACGGGTGGTACTTTAGCTACTTTGCTGTTAGTTCCTGAGTGGAAAGATAACAACAAAGGGAGCAAAAATAACCCACAGGGTCTGAGGTATCACTGACAAGCTTTTGTGTCACTTCATCTACAGCTAAACAGATGTAAACCAGCTGTGTACATTTGCAGTAAAAACAACCTCAGTTGATTCTTGCTAAAACTAGACTAATTACTGGAAGCAGCTGCTGTGTCCACATTGCTTGCTCTGTTGTTCTTGTTCTGCTCAACAGTAAAATCAAAAGACTACAAAAAAACAGGAAAAGCATTCATCTTCAAGTGCTTATCTGTTTCCAGGTTGCTGGAGCCAATCCCTGCTCACACTGGGTGATGGCAGGTTATACCCTGGACAGATCGCCAGTCCATTACAGGGCCAACACACAGAGACAGACAGAGACCAACAACCATTCACACTCAGACTTACAAACATGCATGTCTTTGGAAGGTGTGAAGAAGCCGGAGTACCCAAAGAAAACCCATGCAAGCACAGGTGAAAATGCAAACTCTGCACAAAAATGCCCCAGTCCTGGAAACCTAACCTGCAACCTTCTTATGGTGGGGCAACAACACTAGCCAATATGCCACCGAACTGCCACAGGAAAAGCAGCAGATCTGTATACATGTACATTTCCGATAAGAAATCACTTCAATAATAACTGATTGTATAAACTCTTAGTCAATCTGCAGACAATGGTCACTGACAGTTAAAAGCTCTCCATGTACAGTCACATATCACAGTCAGTTTGCTTATGAAAAAAATTACAGGGTGTTTTCTAATGTTATGACAGAAAACATTATTCAGTGTTGGGTGAGCACAAACAAGAGCAGGAACATTAGTTGCCTGTCTAGCTAAGTCTTTTTTTAACAATTAACTGAAGAAATATAAATTAGTGGCTCATAATGAGGCTTCAGCTATCTCCACTATGCTCATTTATGTAGTTCATGTGAATTTACACTGTTGTAACAAGGCTGAGTCTGTGCTACCATTTGTGATTCTTCAATTTATCTCTCACTTATGCTGCATTTGGCGAGGGTGTGGTACATGCTAGACAGGTGGACCGCAAGCTTCACATAGAAAGGTCCCAGACCTTTCTGCAGTAAGGATACACCATGTTGCCCACTTTTTGGTCACTCACCCACTCATCTTCTAACACTTTTCTGGGTTGCGGGGGTGTAGGAGCCAATCGCAGCCAACCCTGCGAGGTACACCATGGACAGGTTGCCAGTCCATCACATTGAAACAGGCAGAGAATGACAACCATTCATATTCATGTCTTTGAACTGTGGAAGAAAACCGGAGTACCCGGAGGAAACCCACGCAGGTACGGGGAGAATATGCACACTTGATTCTAAGTCCCTGAATCAAACCCACGACCTTCTTGCTCAGACACAACAGTGCTTACCACACTCTACCACCGTGCTGCCCCCACTTTGGGGTACAGTGTAATAAAATGTAGATATACTCATTTGTCTGTTCATGCCCTGGAACCCCAGTCACCTTTATAAAATCATTTAACAGCAGAGGACTAACCTGTATTTATCACTCACCAAAGAACACATGATGTGGGAAGAAGTAATTGAGCATCTGCCTTAATAACATTAAATGTAAAACAAGGCAGCCTTGTACTCAAAACAGTTCATGTATTGTTTTCTGACCAGAGAGGGAGAGAAAGATTTGATGACAAGCTAATGTATCCATCACAGACGTCAAATCATTTTGAGTGTTAACCTAACCTAACTGTGGGGTACAGTCTGTGGCCATGCTCACTAATGCATTCTCTGTTTTATGGTTTATTTTACGTAAAATTTTACCATTACAAAAAGAAAATGAAGATCATGTTGTACTGAAGATGTAAATTAGAAACTGAGACCATAAACTTATTAGGAAAACATTCACTATAGGAGCCGTCCAAACTAACACTAACCCTGTTGATGTCAATACAATCTGACTTCTTTTTTATAAACAATGGAGTTACCCTCTGATGGCCATTAGATTTAGATTGAAGGCTCTTGAGAATTGGCTTTACCATTCAGACCTACAGTCTGATTTCAAGGAAAACGGACCGCAAAGCTCCAGCTCCCTCTTCTAAATAGGGTTTGGGTTTTAGGGTTCTTGGTTTCAAGAAAAACAAAGCTGAAATATCCCAATTACAAATGCAAGACTTCAAAAGAGGGTTGAAAAGTGGTTTGTCCCATTGCCTCATAGCAAAAGGGTTCTGGGTTCAATTCCCCAGTTTGCTTCCTCTGGGGACTATGACTTCCACCCACAGTCCAAAATTATGGCAGTTTAGGAGGTGACTCCAAACTGCCCAAGAGGCAGAGTATGAGCTTGAATGCCTGTTTGTCTCTGTATGTCAGCCCTGTAGTACACTGCTGCCCTCACCCAGTGTCAGCTGGAATTGGTTTCAGCCCCTACCCGCGGCACTGACGAGTAATCTGTAAAGATAATTCAATAGTTAATTCATTCAAGTATTCAGTCATGGTTGTGATCAATTCATTTTTCATTCTTTCCTTTTCCTCTGTCTGAATGTTCTGTAGAATTATTCAGCAAACAGCCCTAAATAGTGCATTATCATTTTGAAAAAAGCCACCAGGATACTGTGCTGCATTCATTTTCTATGGATGTGGGAACATTAAACAGTGAACCAGCTTATGAGAAACAACAGTGAGTCTGTTTTTTTTTGTGACAACAGATAATCAGTGTAGTCAGTGTAGATAACCTCCAGGCTGAGGCCTGGCAGAGGGGCCACTGCTATGGCACTCTTATTGTGCCTATCAAAGACTCCCTCAACCCCCACAGTCACATGGACAGAGGGCAGCTTTCCCAGTTCACTTGACAGAGTGCAAAAGGAGGACAATCCCATCATTCAAAGGGCGAGCTGCAGTTTATATTATTCTCTATTTGTCTCTGCTTTGGGTGGTTGGGCAAGGAGGTTGGCAACAAGGACAGAGACAATCTGCATTTTCTGATGTTAAGCAGGATTTCAATGATATGTTATTTAATAGACTACATTCATGAGCATACCTGCGCGCAGATCCAGCTAATCCCACAAAAAGATTGAAAACAGCAAACACCTTATTCCTATTAGGAGAACCATCTAAAGGATCTGATTACTCTGAGCTGTCTCCAAAGGCACATCACAGAGCTGTTAAACTGCTTCTTCATAACCACATGTTCAGACACCTCAGATGATTTTCAAGAATACTCCAGAATAGAACATGTACCTCAACTAAATCTATAACAATAAGCTACAAGTCATCTCATCATCCTTTGCCCCACTGAAGTTGCAAACAAGGTTCGACAGGCATTTATTCTTACCTGAGACCTTGTCTCAGTCACTTTAATGTAGATAAGGATAAAGAAGAAAAGTCACAATTGTTTTCTATCCTTCTGGGTCTGCACCATCTACTTCAACCCATACAGCCCTTTGTGTAGCTTTAACATAATGAGCAGCCGGGTGGAGTAGTGGTTAGCCCTGTTGCCCTGGAACAACCTTTCTGGCCTCTCCATGTGCTTACGTGGGTTTCCTCAGGGTACTCTGGTCCAAAGTCATGCATGTTTAGGTTATTGGTGACTCTAAATTGTGCATAGGTGTAAGTGGTTGTTGTTCTTTTTCTGTATGTATGTATGGGACTGGGTCCAGCACCCCCCATAACCTGGAAACGGATAAGCGGTGGAAGATGAAGCATGTTAATAAGAACAACCATGATGCTAAAGTGGAGCACATTAGGTGTCAAAATGGTCAATTAAAAAAAATCTAATTAATAATAATCAGTGCTTGTACATTTTTCTGTACATACAGTGTACAGATAACACTTTAAACTATCTGAATGCATCATCATCAATGCTTAAGAAATTATTTCAAAAGGCCAAACATAGAAATGGTCTTTCTTTATAAGATAAAGAATACACGGGGCATGCACACACCCATAAACAATCCATACACACTAGGGGTGTAATGAGTGAAAATCAGGAGTCATACACACACAAACACATACAGAGAATCAATGCACAGCTTTACATGTACATGCATGTATTCGTACAGGGTGTTTGGTACGAAAACATGCATGCATGTACTGAAAATGTTACCACACTAAAGCAAAGCAGAACTAGTCGCCACTCCTTGTTTCCTCCGGGTGATGGAACACAATCGTAAAGCCCCATATGTTGTTGTTAAGCCATCCTACCAACCTCGTTTAGCATGTAGCACAGACCAGCCTCACTGAGCTTGATATGGAATATTTCGAATATGTTCCGAACCGTAATTTCCAAACCGATGCATATGGAAACCTTGAATTTAGCTTTCCATTACACCCCTAATACACGTTAAGCTCTTTACAAAGCTGTGCATTGATTCTCTGTATGTGTCTGTGTTTGAGTGTATGAGATGATCAAATTACTTTCTGAGAATATGTATCTCTTTTTGTGTTCATCCCTCTATTTTTCTGCTGCTACTCCTGATTTTGACAATTTTCTACATGGAACAACACATCATATTGCACACATTTGCAGCAGACACACACACTTGCAAAGACATGGAGCCAAGCCCTCCTACAGACACAGTCATACTTCCAAATTCCATGAGCTAGAAGAACAATAGATTTTATCTTAAAATCCCAAGGGATTATAATGAGGTGATTCCTGCTTAGACATGGGTATAAATGTGATGTCATGTAAATAAAATAAAAATTACACTGCATTAACCAGTATTAAATAAATTGACTCAGGAAGAGACAGTTTATGTAACGAGGCAGCAGCACTGACACTGGAGCACTCTGTTTTCCTCTCTTTTAACTTGAGATTCAGCTTTTTATAACAGTTCTCAATATCAGGGTGAGACATTTAATTCCATTGGTACAATTGTAAATGAGGTTTGTTAAGAGTTGGTTCAGTCTGATTTGAGTGGAGCATTGTATCTTTACTTCTGTTTTCTTTATTCCTTGATTCTAATCCTACTTTGTTCTAAAGTCACATATCTATATCAGACACTCTTATTGGCTCCTGTGGGTGATGTCAAAGCCTTTCAGTGTCTCATTTAGAGGCCTAGCTCTCAGCTGCTTGAATACCTGAAGTAATTTTTTTGTTTTTGAGCTACTATCCCATATTACAATGGACAGTATTTATTGAGTGACACCCTGATGTTGTGCAGATACTGGATTTGTGTAGCATATTTAAAAATGACAACTTTATCAGGAAAACACAATGTCATTGAAGAAGGGAAACGCCTTAATTTGGTTCTAAAAAGGTTTAAAGACCTCAGAGCTGGTTACAACTAAATCAGTGGCTTGTCAGACAAGGTCAATTTGTAGCCAGCTGTCAAATTTAAGACATTCAGAACTGATACCAGTGGCAGCTGGTCAGTGGAGGGTACTAGGGCGCTGCCCGCATCAAATTAAGAAATGAAAATCAAAAGAAAAAAAACAAACATTAAATATTTATTTGGTTATAAAATGATTTTTATTTTATTTTATTCACATTCTGAAGTAAAGGATGCCGGTAAAAGAGGATCCAGTGTAAGCCCTCAAGCATTTGATAAGCATGTGACCTGAGGCACTTTTATGGTTTGAATTAGATTCTTCACGGGACGCATCTGTGTACATCCCATATGTGTCAGAGAAAAGTCAGCAGCGACTCAGCGATCAGTATTGTGTCATGTTTTTTATATCTAATGTGATTTAACAGTTCATTCCCAGATTTGGTATATGATCAAATATCTGAAAGGAAGGAATGTTATCTTAGCAAAAAAATAGAAATTCCAAACGGAACAATGAAAATTTTCATGTTTTTCTTCCTCCTAATGTGTAAAACAAACTGAACCCAAACCAGGAAGAAAAAAACAATACAAAAGAATTTTTCAAAGTAAAAAGGACCAAAATATTATTTTCTACCTTCTTTTTTTCCTCATTGTACCAAGCTCATACCGAACCGTGACTTCTGTGTACCATTACACCACTATGTATGCCAAGGCAAATTGTCCCCCCCCCCCCCAGTCAGTGGCAAAAAATTATTTCTTCTTTGCCACTGAAGCCATTAATGAGATCCCTGAAGTGAAAACCTTGTCAGTGATAAGCGATGCAGCTCTTCAGAAGCTTTTTCAGAAATACATTGCTTTTGTTTCAGTTCCTCTAACCAGCACTGTTGTATACATACAAACATCAGTGATGGAGCATTTCTTTTTACATACACACACGACCTCACATATGCGTGCAGAAGTATCACCTTCATGAAGATCAGATCTAAGTTTTTCATTTGAGGTTGGTATCTGCCCTGTCTTAGACTAAGAGGCTTAGTGTAATCTTAAAACTACAGCTGATAATAACAAATTCAACTGAAACAAGAAGACTCCTCAAGTTCAGACTGATAGACTCCTGACAGATTGATTGAAAGCACTGGAGAGTTGAAGAGAGCACAATATATATTTTCCACCAACCCAGCATCGAACACAGAAAGTAAAAAAAAAAAAAAAAAAAGACCAGCCCAAGGCCTTTGCGGTTTGCCATTCCCTGTCTCTTCCCAGAGTCTATTGTTGACCTCCACTGTCAGTCTATTGTAGCAGCAAACTGAGCTCACTTCTGGAGTCAAATTCTTCTGATAATTTGATAATGAGAGTCAAGTTATACAAATTTAACCTCCTTTTTGCTTAAATGAAGGTGTGGGAGCACTGCAAATTATAGATAACAGTTTGTCTATTTGCAGCAACTCTTTCAGCTATCAACATCTCAGCCAGCAATGTGATGCTTAAAGACAAGCTGATGTCCTGAAGGTAGATTTTGGAAAATCTCCAGTTAAAATTTTATTGCAACACACACAGGACCAAAAAAAAAAATCAACCTCATTTCAGCCATTGTGGAGAATGTGCTTCTTTATTTAGCTTTTGTGACTTCACAGGACCAAGTCAAAATAGATTTTGCGCAGAAAAAGAGCCAGAATTTAAAATTCAGCATAAGAATTACCTGCTATTCTCTGCTTATGCACCAAACACTCCGTCTTCAGTCTCATGCAGGGAACTTCATCATCCATGCGCTCAATACTTCTGTGATACATGAATGTGTGTGAAAACTAGTCCTGTTTCCAGTCTTACCTTTTTCTGCTGTCATGTTGCAAAGCTGCCCTCAGCACTTGCGAAGAGAAAAATGATGCTGCACAGCTGATAGCTGAGGTCTCTCTCTTTCTCTCTACAGTCTCTGCTCTGTGTCTCTTGCTCACTGTTTACCTCTTGCTGTTGCTTCACAAATGGCTGCTTTGTTTTGCTCTCCCCCTCCCTCTACAGTCCTTCTGCCTCTCTCTTCTTCTCCCTCCCTGCCTGTCTGATAAGAGCACAGCTCTGCCCTCCTCATCTCTCTTAAGTAGATCTGTATATATATAACAACTATGATGAATTTCGAAATTTGACCAAGGTTCGTGGTGTGGGTATGTGGATATGTACACATACATTTTGCCATTTAGCGAAAAGTTTCTGTGCACGCTTACATTTATTTTGGAGCTGTTAGCACAACTGTCAAACTGGGTCTAAGGCCTCAGGCATGTGATAGCATTTCCCTGTCCACATCTATGCCACACATTCCTCTCAGCTCCAAGGAAAAAGCATTCAAATTAAAATGAGCAATCATTCACAGTCACAAAGTCTATTTCAGCACAGTGTGAAGGACAGAGTGGATGATGATGATGGAGAATATGACGCTTCTCGATATAATAACTGTTAAAAAACTCATGTTTGTACTCGGCTTCCAAAATGAATGTTTAGCTACAATGCAAAAGAGAATTAATACAAGCACAGATGACTGGGAGAGACCGAGTGGCAAAGAGCCGTCCTTATTCATAGGGGCTGCAATATTAGAATTTTTTCTTAAACTTCTGACAAATCAGTTTACATCTTCTGCAAAGTTGAAACAACTTGAAATTTAAGCAGATTATCAACCAATAGATGAAAATCAGTAGCATATACTTGGATTTGTGTTACATGATGAAATATAATCATTTGATGGTGGAGTGAATCTGCTTTAGCCTACTGTAGTGATACAACAATTACCCACACCAATCATATTGAGGAGTAGTAGTGATGGTTGTCACTTGACAAGAGCAAGAATTACAATTGGCCATTGGAGCAGTGCTACGTCTCCAGGACAGATTGACGTCTACTTGGCAAGGCAAGGTAGCTGGCAACACTGTGAACTTCTCTGGGTGTAATGTTACAGTTGCCATGTCATTATTCCAATGTTAAATCCTCAATGTCCAACATGTTTGACATTACAAGCAGTTACCTATGACCAGTTCAGGAGGTCTTAACCTGCATTCTACCTATTGACCATCAGGGGCCAATTCCACTAGTTGTAAGAAGTCAAATTATATTTAACTACATGAAAATGACCCCACTTCTCACTTCATTCATTGCCTTAGTAAATGTTTTGAGTTTATTGTCTCAGTCTCTAGCTAACAAACCAGTGGGTGAAGGTAGTGGCCAAGGTCTAGGAAACGATTTCTTCAGATTGTCAGGCTGGGTGAATCATCACATGATCTGCTATGGAGTGGAAATTGTATTGAGCTATGCCCAACTGTTCTCTCCTCAACTCAGCTGTTCTTGCTGTGAATGCACAGGGACAGAGTCAGAGCACTTTCACCTGCTGTCTACAAACATACAACAGTAAAAGGTTTAGCCTTTTTAATGAAACTAAAACATTTATACTTTTTTTTTAAAGCAATTTAAACTTACTTAAGTTTGTTCTGGTCCCTGGCTCCAGAGATGGACACTTGAAAGCTCAGATGGATACAATTTGAAGATTATGAAGCTCTGCTGTCACAGTTAATTCTTTCACTATTTAGACCGTTAGACCAACAGCTACAGGTCCACTACATCGTTCTCAGCCCAGCTCATATTTTTCTGTCTACTCAACCTCCTCCTTGATTCCCACGAGCTTGATGTACAGAAAATTACACCAATAATGACGAGAGCTACAGGAGAATAATTTTATAAAAGCATGGTATATTTTGACTTCCCACAGACCATTTCTAAAGGATGGACATCAAAAGATCCCAATGAAAGAAGATACAGTAAAACTAAAGGAGCCTTGAGCTGAAATAATGATGCAGAGATGGACTCACCTGAGCCTGAGGATGAGATCATGTTCCCAGATCTTTGGACTTCATCAAATTTGTTGAAGATTACATTCAACCTACGAGAGTAGATAGAGATCACAAAATTAAATGATGCAAGGTGTGATGACTGAAAATCAGAGCAGAGAGAAGGAGACCAGTAAAAGGACCCAGGACCTACAGTAGTGACTGCTCAATCCATCACCTCAGATGTGGGAAGCTCTCCCACTGCTCTGCACGGAACAGACAGCCAAGACCAAAGCAGACATTGTCCAGGAACTTTCACATAATTATACATACACACAGCTGACTTCACCCACCACACAACAAACTGTCATCTATTGAAATTCTCAGTTGATTCAGCCATTGTAGATCTCATCAACAACAAAGACGAGACGAAAAGAGGTACCAATAATCAAACCATAACTTTGTGGAATGGTGCCAGCAGAGCTCCCATCAGATTAATGCCGGAAAAACCAAAGAACTGGTAGTGGACTTTCGCCAGCACATAGTCACCCCTCCCTCTCCGGTAAACATCCAGGGAATGGACATTGAAATAGTGGACCTTTACAAGTACCTGGGTGTTCACCTGAGAAAGAACCTGGACTGGACAGTCAACACTCAGGCAATATATAAGAAGGGCCAAAGTAGCTACCCTGAAGACTTTTTATATCTGTTGGAGAAGCAGCATCAGGGCAGCAGAAAGGTAGAGACTCAACAAACTGGTGAAAAAAGCCGGGGTACACCCTGGACAGGTTGCCAGTCCATCACAGGGCCAACACACAGACAGAGACAAACAACCCCTTACGCTCGCATTCACACCTATGGTCAATTTAGAATAGCATTTGGAATATTAAGCTATACATGCATGTCTTTGGACGGTGGGAGGAGACCCACACAAACACAGGGAGATTCTGGTGTACCATGTGCAATATCCTCCTTATCATTCCATTACAACACACCATATCTGCACTATATCTATATATTTATTTACAGATCCCTATCCATATTTTCAATGTCTTTTGTTTAGGTACTTTTTTTACCTACTACTGCCTACATACTGCCTCATTTGCAATATACCTCTATACATCCCTCTATCTTTTTTTTTTTAATATTTCCATTCCATGTTTTTATACAGAGCACATAAGTAGACTGTATTAAAATGTGCACTGGATGTGTGTGTGTGTGTCTACTGCTGCTGTCAACACTGAATTTCCCCACTGTGGGATATTTAAAGGAAAATCTAATCTAGTCTGACAGATGATGGTCTAGCCTGACAGAGAGAGAGAAGTGGATGAATGGAGAAAAATAAAAAAGAAGTGATAAAAAATGTAATGTTTGCTTGAATGTGATTAAAAAAGGGGGTGGCGTAGATGAATAAAAATGCAGAGTTACAGGTTTTGTTCACATCTATAAATCAGAACTGGCCTCAGTTACAAATCCCTTGAATGATGCATTAATCTTTGTGCGTCCTTTTGCCCTTTGTATCTATCCCTTGAGCACAGAGTACAAAAGGAGTGTAACTATGGAAATATACCAGCTCCCTGATTTCATCCAGCATCAGTTCTTAACCTAAAATCATTCCAGTCCTGCTCTTATTACTCCTCCAAGCTGTCCTGAGCAAGAAAGGGTACACAAAACCATTTCTCATGAAGGTTGTTTACACAACAGAAACGCCCCTTCAATAACAACAATGTTTAGACAGTGTACATTTGAGCAAATATAACATCCAAACCAAAAAATGTCACCACACAGCTGTAAGTCATGATTCAGAAAAAGGTTGTTAATAAAAAGTAGAGTCACTGAGGAGAGAACTATATATATTCAAAGTTGTGGCCTGCTGCTTCTTTTTGACTAACACGTGAGTCAATTTGTTTGAGATATTGTGAAAGAGAGAAAAAACAGTGTGAATGTAAGGAGAGGGACAGATGTCAAGAGATAGACAGCAGCAGGTTGGCAGCTTCTCTTGCTCTTGGTCGTACCGTGACTGGGGCAGGCCTTTTTTGCTGAGATCCATCCTCACCCTCTCTCCCACGTGTCTGTAGATCTCCACCAAGCAGCTCATTGCTCCATCACGGACCTGATGAAAGTGCCACAGAAAATTAGCTTTTTGCAAAAGACTGATTAGGTTTGGTTTAATGTAGCTTTCAGAAGACTAGTTCTGACAATTAAAGTGGACATACTATGTATTAGTGTGAAGCCAATGATCAAAGGAGGTTTTTTCTTGCCACTGTGACTAAGTGCTTTCTCTTGGAGAGATATGTTGGGTCTCATTAACAACTCCATAAAGAGTTAGGTGTATGTGTAGACCTGCTCTTATGTGTAAATGCCTTGACGTAACTTTGTTATGATTTGGCACTGTATCAATAAATTTGACTTGACTTGACCTGAAGAGTCTTAAATCTGCAATCTATCTAATGAGCATCATGGGAGACTAACTGTTGCAACATCTGGTAATAGTTTTCTATGGCTGAAACACTTTTTCTTTACATGGAGGCTTAATGTTGGTGTCTGAGGGCTTTTGGTGGTCAGAACATGAGAGGAAATCACCCTCGACAGTGAAACGATATTCAGTTCAGAGTAAGATGAAACCATAACATTTAATGACATCAGAACCACCAAACTTTACACCCATCAAATAAAAACTTGATAAATATCTTCAAAGATTACCTGACTGGTGGGGTCCCCCAGGAGATTACATATGTGAGGAACTATTTTACTGAGGGTCAGGCCCTGAGCTCCATATCTGGAAGACAAGAGTTAAACTGATTATCTGGAGGGGATACACTTAAGACACTCCATTGTTGAAGATTTCATTTCCAATTTAAATAATTCTCTCCCACATGCTTTCACAACTTTAATAAACAGAAATCAAACATCTGTTATATCTCAATAATGAATTAATTCAAATCCATTGTATTAATCAAAACTGTGTCCAAGGTCTTTCTGTGCGAGTGAATTATTGTTTTGACTTGGCTAGAAGTCGATTTAACTGGAAAAACTAAACTGAGTGGACTCTGAAGTCCCGCAATAAAAAATTAAAGTCAAGCCAAAAACAACCCAAGAAATCTGAAAAAAGTATCTGTACACATCTGCAATATACTATGTAAGACAGGTCAGGATGATGAAGATCAGCCCTGCAGCGTTTGGATCCCGAATAACAATTGTTATCAATACAGTTATTTTATCATCAGTGTTTTGCCTACACAAGAGTGGGTGTTGCTTGTGTCTCTAGCTCAAGCAGTTATGACCCATTCACAAAAATCAAATGAGAAATAACACACACAGGTAAAAATAAAACCAAGTTAAATTAAGCTTTTTGGTCCTTAGCAAAACAACAAAAAGGAGGCTTTATACTCACGTGTTCAGTGTAGCTATAAGGCAAAGGCACAACCCTTCTCTGGTCCTGTTGTTCTTGTGTTTGAAGCCTCCCAGCATTCGGTCCCAGACATACTGTAACAACACGTCACAACACTAAAGCCTCCACCTCATTGTCTCTGACACACTGACCTTGATCTGTTTTTTTCCAAGAAATGTGAAGGTAATATACACTGAGATCAGCTGATATTTAGGAGACCACAGATGGTTCATCTGTCCAGTCAGCCAATAACCATTTTATCCAAATTACCTTTATCATGTGAAAAATAACATGCTTTCCAAAGGCTCAATATCAATGAGTGTTCAATAGTTTAATTTATGGATATCACTAATTGTGGCATTCTAGGTATAGTTAAATCCAACAGCTTTGCTCCCATGGATATATTTCTCCTAGTGGAGTTGAGTTCTGTCAGATCAAAATGTCGACATTTGGAGAATTAATCAATTGCGACAGCTTAGTCACACAGAAAAATGTACAGGTGAGCTACAGGAATGCTTACCTCTCTTAAGGAAGTGTGTGTTTGTGATTATATGCATTGGTACCTGCGGAGTGGCAGCTTGTTCCATGACCTTTAGCAGCAGTGTTTGGTCTTGGTCTCGCACTTGGTCTTTGGCGTCTCCCAAACGGTCAATAAGGCTTGGCAGAACTGAGGGAAGGAAACACACAAGTATCCTCAACACAGGAAGGTATAGGACCTATCTGAAGCCTCCCCATTTAACACAGCTGTGCTAAAGAAGCTAAATAAAATGAAAGAAGGCGTCAACAAATGTGAATCTGAACAGAAATGTTTGACAAAGCTATAATAAAATATCCTGATTGAACCACCTCAACAAAAGATAGTTCCCTCTTCATTGAGGAGATTACATTTGTTCTAGTATTTTGTATGTTTGGTTTTATTATTGCTAAAACGTTTGTCATTTCCACAGTCCTTTGTCCCTGGCAGTACCGCTTGCCCAGCTGCTGCATCTGTGTAAAGTCTTGGTTTAGGTTTAACAGCTGACTGATGCTCCTTCATGTTTGGATAACAACAGACAGAAAAGTATTAATCCTTAAGGAGAATTTTTGGCCAGGTTGCGCCAATCAGAGTAACATGAATGGCAGAACAACATTATCGATAAAAATAAGAAAGCCAAAAAAAAAAAAATTAAAACCTCCAGAAGAAGTGCAATTATATGCATGTGGTGCAGTGATGAACAGTGCCTTATGGCATTACACATGTTCACCACACATGTTCATAGTGGAGAAATGTTTCAAGAAAAATATCTTCTGTCACACCCAGTAATATTAACTTGAAAAAATAAAATAAATAAATAAATACAATAAAATAAAACTTTATTCTTTCCATTATGGTGTAAATCTCTGAACACAAAATGAAACATTGATTAAATTGATAATTAGGGCCAAGTTGTTCCATTCAGACAATACTAAAAAGATACAGTGTCTTACCTGTTCCCACCTGGGCCCTGAATCGCTCCTGTAGCCTTGTCACTAAGGCAGATAATAGGTCCAGACCAAGCAGAGCCACCTGGTAGAGAAACAACATGAAATAAAATTGCATCTAAATGTTATCTAAAATAACATTTACTTAACATTAACTATGCATATGTTAATATCACTTATGAAAAAAGTTTTATTCACAAATCAAATTAATATAAAATGCAAGATTCCTGGCCCAATCCAGGATGAAGGTTGTATTCAACATCTGCTGCAAAGGATTGTGGGTAATGGGAACATTTTTATACTTATGAGCCTCTGCTGTGCTTATTAATGAATTTGAGTTACTGTAACCATCACAACTTCGATATATAAAGCATCTGAGACTATGGTGGGAAACCACCAACACCACCACAACAGAAATGCATCACCTGAATCCCTGTCTAGATCATGGTGCAATTTTTGAAGCTCCCAAAGATGTTGAAAATAATTGCAGTAAAGAAATACATAGAATTTTGTAAGTCTACTGCCATCTAGCGGCAGCCTGAGAGACCAGGGAATAGAGAGAAGCACTTATATATATAATATTGCTGTTTCTTTTCCTCAGGTGGCATAAAAGCAAATTTTCTTCATAACACAACAGACAGGTATAATTTTCAACAGACAGGTTCGTCATACTCCAGCTTTATAATTCTGTGACTTCATGCCATAACTTATTTTTTGTCTTCTCCCAGTCAGGGAACAGGTAGTGAGCTTCAGGCCCTTGGCAGAGGGCCCAGTGTCTCCAGACCTAATCTTTTGATCAGTCCCTTTGTTCTCCAACTGGAGGGAATTACAGTAATTAGACAGATGACAAGGCTTTAACAAAGACTGGATGAGAGGGATCAGGGGATTTTTAACAATGCTGCAGACCTCAACAGAAACTGCCATTCTCAGTTTGAAATGCTAATCTCAAATCTACGTTCAGCTTCTCTTCTATGCAGTAGGTCTGAGTGTAGCAACTGGAGGTCAACGCTTGTTTTACTGTTAGCTCTCTGAACTAAGGGTGATTGAGTCACAAAGAGACAATGGCAACAACTGCACCCTGGGTGTGAGTGGGACAGGGAAACAGAGCAGTCCAGTCCAGCATAGATGAGCATAGACAGAATCCTCCTCTTCGCAGACAGATGGCCATGATCTGCACTGAGACACCCACCAAAAAAACCCACAGACACACACATATACATATGATCCCCCCAAAGCTCTCGACATTAAATCTCATAGTCATCATCCCTTCCCAATCCTAAATCCTCCTACCCAGCATGTTCTGAACAAATTTTGACGACTCCTCTTGTGTGCATTTTTTTTTTTTGGCTACAGCAAAAATTAAGTATATAATAAATAACACCAATTCACCGCAATTAGATATCTATTTAAAATTGGAAAGACTCAATGTGAGCAGTTTCCTCTGTGGCCCTGTGGAAAGTGCCTATTAACACATAGCATAAGAAGAATAAATCAGCATCAAGCTATGCAAACAAATATAAACACATTCATTGTTCTGGAGTCTTTCCTAATGCCTCTTTTGTGCTCTAATACAGACACTAACCAACCTTCAGCCTGAGGTATAGGCGGCCTTTTAAAATCCTATAATTCCATCACTGCATTTTCACCATTTTACAGACCTTTACATGAACAGTTAAGTCAAGCTATGGTTGTAGCGCAATAAAGCCATGTAACTTCTGTCCTTGTCCCAGTATACATGAAATCAATTTATTTGTTGCAATCATGTTGCCTCCGCTACGATAGGTTGCAATATGCAATCTTTCAGCTTGTGGGTAATGGGCCACTACCAATTGACCTATGACGTCACAGTCGGCTTCTTTTGTCTGACCTCGTACATTTACGTTTTAAATGCAGTTTAACATTTTTCTACAGTGTCAGTGAAAGGTCTGAAAATAAATGTGCCCTTGCTTCAGTGACATTGAATGGGTTGTATATGCCTTTGCAAGGAGAGTAAACCACTTCAGAGTCTAACTGCTAAAAAAAAAAAAAAAAAAAAAAAAATCTTTCTGTCTTGAATTTGCACCATGTACTCAATACAATATTCAAACAAGGGGACAGGTTGTTTCTTGCTTGTATGCATGTAACAGTGTATCCAAAAGCCTGCAATTACTACCCTCAGAAAGTGTCTGCAAAGGGCAGTTAATGCAGCTCAAACTAAGCCATCTAGACATACTTTTCTCATCGTACTATTGCCACTTCACAGCTTACACGTCTGTCACTCACAGACTGCTGCCTCTGGTCCCATTGTAACTGTATGTATAAATTAATAATGTATCATAAAGCCGTGATTATAAAATACTTCAAATTTTGACTTGTGGTTTATAATTTTATCAATCAGAGTTCAAGAGTTTGGCCCGTTTATGGTCTGGTTGATAAAATCAGTGCTGGGTGCTGTTCATCACCATGTCACAGTAGCCAGGAGACAAAGCTCCATGCAGCAACTCTGGACACAAAAAGGCAAATCATTATACTGATCCAGTAAAATTGAAGATGTGAGAAACTCTTGCTGCTTATTCCAGCAAATTATTCCTGGCTCTCAGGGACCAAAATCTGATCAAACTAACCCACCAACATCAAACTATCCTTACTTGAACACCTATGCTGCTCCTGAGAGCTGCTGTAGGAAGCAGCAGACCACAGCCTCCATCTTTCACTGATGGGAACGGGCCTTCAAATTAAATCAACTGACACACACATAGACTGGCACACACATGAAGATGTATAAGGACAAAGGCAGGCACGTGTTCCTGTGTAGCTGCAGTAAATTCTACCAAGTACAGGGAATAGCTGGGTAAGCCACAATAAGAAAGATAAGATATTCCTTTATTTGTCCCACAGTGGGGAAATTTACAGTAAAAGAGGGCATCAGTGAAAACGAAATAGAATTAGACAATAAATACAATCTACAGTATAGACAATATAAACAAGTAATATAGTTAAGTAATATAAAAAAAAGGTATGTGCATCAGTACTTTAGAAAAAATATGTACAGTACAGTCAGTTTAAAAAGTTTTGTGTGTGGTCTGCTGGTTCTGCAACTGCTGGTTGTGAAGTCTGACAGCTGCAGGAAGGAAGGAAGGAGTAGAGCTACACACAAAACCCATTGGGAAAAACAAACTCCTAAACTCTTACAAAGAGTGAAAAAAATAAGCTCGAACAACAGTTCAAACTGGACAAGATAGCCCATCTCTCTTCTAAGGGGAGGCAAGTGACACACAAAGAGCAAAGCCAGAGTTTATTGCCAAGTGCTTTGTAATTAAGCAGCATACCTGGTCCTCTGTTTCGGCCTATTGCTGAATAATACTGGCTGTGTTCTGTCTCAGACTTTTCCATAAACCAAGGGTTTTGTCTGAACCTGGTCTATTCTCAAGTTTGACTCAAATTACACTGGAGCTGTAACTGTAAATCAAAAGCCAATAACTTCCTCTTTGGAGATGCATTGCAGGAACAGGACCAAATAAGTCATGCTAACTTTTGGAAGTATGTTTTCACGAATTAACATCAGCCACCCAGCCTGCAAACTAATGGATGTTGGTGGCAACATATTTATCATACCACTGCACAAGATGAGACGTGCCAAAATGTACAGATGAGTAGAAATTAGCTAGAAAGCTAAGATGCTGCAGTTCAAAGCCCTATGGTCCTTCTAATTATTATGGAAAAACTGAACACTCGTACTGCTTGATGCAAATACTCTTCAACAAGACATACTGCAATTTCTCTGCCAGCGTGCAAATTATTTTTCTATCATGTTGGTAACATACAGCGAACATTTATTATTGCAGAATTAATGCAGAATTTAATCTAATTTTGCTTTGCATCTTCTGTACCAATGTGAAATGTAATGTGAGTGTTAATGTCTCTATATGTCCGCCATCACCCAGCGTCAAATGGGATGTGTGGATAAGTGATATGAATTATGGATGGATACATGAATGAAAAATCTAACTTCTGTCTCATCTGTCAAAAACAAAACAACACCTCATCTTTTGTGAAAAGCCCCATACAGTTCAAAAGTAGACCTCCATGTCTTATTGGATGATTGATCAGATCCAGGTTCTATACGAGTAGAGTCGAAGTAACAAAGGTGCACTGACAAATGCTCACAGCCTGCATTCAGAAAGTGAGCCTTGGAAGCTGCTGTGAGGAACTCTAGAACTTTGTGATGTCTCAACAAAGAGGTTAGGGTTTGGGTTAGGTTAGGCTCCTTCTTATGCATATCAATATTTCAGATAAAACCCTGGGAAGATTAATCATAAAGAAAATTAGAAGCATTTAACTTTCACCTGAAGGCACAAAAATTAATTATTTAGACACATACCCATTGAGGAGCTGTTGGTTGAAACTATTTGGACTTATGTGAACATTTTCCCATCAGCAAGCTTTAAGCTTTTGTATTGTGAAGAAGAATCAATTAAGTGAAACTCTTAATAGCAATGCTTGTTTTGTTTTTTTTTCCCCCGTTATGCTTTTCCTGCTAAGACATGTCATCATATCTGTGGTGAAAAGATCTGCTACAGCCCTGTGCTTGAAGATAAGGTGACTACACAGAAACTGTTGTGAGAGGGAGGAGTCCTGGCACATGGCAGCTGTACTGTTGTCATCTGATGACACTATGATTTCCTATGGAGAACAGCGCATAATAGACGTGAAGAGATCACTGTCAGAAACCCCATACCTATGATGCTGACTAAAGAGAGTTGTGTAATAGTCAGTGAAACTTCCATAATCATAACACTAACTTCAATGCTATTATTATACTGTGCTACAGATGCACACTGGAAATCACCCAGTTTAACCACAGCCTTATACAGACTGGGCTGGGCACATCCAAACAATTCCTAACATGCACTGGATCCTCCAAGAGTAATGGGATGAGTAATTCCACTTGTATGGCAGTATTCAGAGAGAGCAACAGTGGTGCTATCATATTCCTGAGGTGTGATGAGCCAATGGTGAGCAGACAGTGACTCAGCTTCATTCAGCAGAGCCCAGGATCGCAGGCCTTATTGGTGGACTTATTGAAGAAGGAATGTACAGTAAACGCTTATTTTAACCCAAAATCACTAACATTAAGTATACAAACATGCAGACAGATACAGACAGGAATATGACACCATATCAGAGATACACACTGATACACCTAACACACAAGTCCTCAACAGTTCACTTCCTCCAGACATGTTTCACGACTTGCTGCAGTGAAAAGATGGAAATGAGAATATAGGCCTGCAGACATACTGTTATTGATACACGTCTCTCTGTGTCTTTCCTTTATGTTCAAATACATTTTCCTTATTAATTATTTGGATTTATTCATATATTTTTTTACCTTACTAACACCCAAAACAACAAAGAAAGAAGGTAAGGAACTGACTTAATTTTGTGTTTTCGATAGCAGACTCCCTCGATCATGAGCTGAGACCTCGAGGTCCAGATGGTACCACGTCAGGTTTGATTAGTTGTTCTGTCATGCTAATTATTAGATTTGTGTTGCCAGTCTTTTTTGCTAAAATAATTCTCTGTCAGTCTGTATGTGTTGCAATGTACTAGTGACCTGTCCAGGCTGTACACCGCCCTCGCCCATACCATTGGCTGGGACTGGCTGCAGCAACACCCTGACCCAGAAATGGATAAGCAGTAGAAGATGAATTAGAGTGAGTTTGAGTCTACATCCACTTTTATAAAGTCTAAGTACCACACGGAAAGGAACCAGGTTCAAACACGGAACTTTCCTGCTGAGAGGAAAGAGTGCTAACCACTACGCCATTATGCCATATTGCATTTCATTAATAATATTACAAGACTCCGTTGTAGTTGACTGATATTAAAGCCTTACACTTAGACATGCTCAATCTTCCAATTAAACACCTTGCACAACTCCTTTGTGTTACTCTCATTTAGAAATCACCAGTTGTTGAGGGGGTTATCTATTTGCCTTACTTTTATTGCATCTCACAGCGCTGATATGCATTATATCACAATCACAGCCATCAGATGAACACTTTTATGTCTCTGTTTAAATGAGACCAAAGAATATCACTTACTCATCTTCTACCACTTATCTTTTTCTGGGTCACCAATCCCAGCCAATGCTCCATGCAAAGGAGGGGTACACTCTGGACTGGTCACCAGTCCATTGCTAGGCCAACACAGGGATAGACAGAGATGGGCAAAATCTCACACTCACACCTACAAGCAATTTAGAGTCACCAATCAACCTAGACATGCATGTCTTTAGACTAGGCCCCAGACCCAGGAATTGAACCGATACCATTCTTGCTGTGAGGTAACAGTGCTCATCATAATGTCGCTTTGCTGCCCACGAAACTATATCAATTTATATTTATCTATATCTACATGATCAGCTTACACCGAGCAAGTTCTGCAGCTGGTAAATGAGTAAATAAAACTGTTGACTTCTTTCACAAAGGAACAGTTGTCTGAAAAATCACCATGAATTTCAATGTGACTCTTACATCTGTAAATTACTAAGACTGTCACTTTAAACATTTGTTCATACGTGGAGGGAAAAAAGAAATGACTGTGAGGCCTTGTTCAAACTCAGAAGCCCTTGATAGTAAAACTGAAGTATCTGAGAAACATGAACACTTCACTGTAGTCACATTAGCCACACGGATGAAGCTGCTTACAGCTAAATTTTTAAAAAGTACTAACAATAAAAAAAAAAATTGAGATTTAACTTCCAAACTGATCATCAACCTGAGGCAGCAGAAGGACCAGGAATTAACAACAACTCAAGTTAGATCCTAATAATACAAGAATAAGCAAAGATAATATTTATACCTAAGGTACCCTAGCGGCCTATTGCATACCTGTTTATCCAGAAAACAAACATATTATTTAAATATTATATTCTTTAATTTATTCTTTAAATTGTGTGGCAATGGTAGTAATAATTGCTAAAAAGAATTTTGTGCAGTCAGTGACCTCTGACACCAAAAATCTAGTCAGATCCTCCATGGGTCCAATTGAGTGTTTGAAGGAATTGCCTCAAGACATTGCTGAATAACACATTTAAGAGAATGGACCAGATAAAACAAAAGCTCAGCTGCTGTTAAACGCGACAGACAATGAGCAGATAAGAGGCAGGAAAAGGTTTAAAAGAGCTAAACAAAGAAGTAAGCTGTGAGCATGATGTGAGAATATGATCATTTGAATCATGCTCCTAAATAGAAAGAAAGTTACATTATGTAACGACAGTCAGCATTAAATCGTAGGTTCATTCAAACTGTTTGTTTTGTAAAACTTTTTCAGCAGGGGCTGATAGAGACTGACTGCCAACATGTCCACTGATTTGGCTGGAAGTCTGTGTTATTGTCTTCCCACAAGAGCAGAGCTTCAGACACTGGCGCACACAGGATATTTCCACTTTCACAGAAAGAAAACACATTCATGTGTCTGCTCATGTGAAGACATTTTAGTATGCAGCCAAAGATCTGTGTGTAAAAGACACTTAGTACTCAAATCTCTGAAAACTCATAGCAGTCAGCACAGATCTGACAAACTGATGGCCGATATGACTGCTTTTTGCCTCTTCAATGACTTGACGACGGCTTTCATCAAAAATGTCATACAGCATAAATTTTGTTTGTCCTAAGCTAGAATGCATTAGATCATGTGTAATGAATAACACAGCTGAATCTACAGACATCCTCCAGTCACAGCAGCTGCAGCTTGACTCAAGACAGATTCTGATGTATTTTGCCTGTGGCACAACAAGATTGGAAAGTCATCCTCGAAAAATATTTTCTTTATAGGTTTGTTGAAATGGACCTTAAAATGTAAACAAGTTAGACAAATGTTCTTTAACCCAAGATCTCCACTGTGTCCTCGAGGTAGAGATGTGGCCTACCACGGGACAAGGAATGACGTCAGCTGAGGTGCTCAAGAATCCTTTTTGCCATGGGTGGAGGGCTTAAAAAAAATAAAAATAAAAAATAGGACTAATATTAATGCTGTTCCATGTGTTTCAAAGAAACATGCATAAACTGGCAGGGGTTGAGTTGAAACAGCAGAGAGAGGACGCTGTGACTGCTGCTCAACACACATCTCCCTGTCACTTTCTCTAAAACATAACACAAACACTTGTACACACATACATTCCAGCTATCTCTGTGAGGACCAGTGACTCTCACAAAACTTGAACAGTTCCCTTATACTAACCTCACAGCAAAATGACTAACCTACACTCTGACCTAACCTAAACCATTTTGTCCTCACAAAGATGTCAGACTCCTAAAGTATACCACAACAAAGTCAACCACATACACTTTAAAAGCTTTCTTTGAATCTAATTATTTCATATTTACTTAATATTCAAATACAAACATGAGGAAGTTTAGTATTCACAGATATGAAAACATTATGCAGTAGGTTTCAGCTACAACTGCATTTGTATTTTTTTTGACTGAACTGCAGTATACAAGCCTCTCACACAAACTAAGAGTCTGAGTATGTCAAACAGACCTGACACCTGCCAGATAAAATGGAGGACACCACTCTGCAGCAGGGAAAGCGTCTGACCACAAGTGGCAGCAAACTAATGTGGCAACAAGAGAGAGAGGGAGAGCTGACTCAGGATGTCCTGGTGACACTGCTCATGCATGCCATCTCAGGAGCAGACGGTGGTAGTGCAGAACTGGTAGAGGTCACATAGGGGTTAGAGTCATTTGATAGACACTGAGACGAAAGAAGGATGACAAGCATTTCAACAAAAACACACATCCCACACTGATGTAACTGTCAGACAGTGTGTGTGACAGGAACAATGAAAACACTATGTCACTGTGGATTGTATAAAACTATAGACTGGCTATTAAAGTGGATGTAGACACTAGGGTTGAAAAGTGAAACCAACGCTGCCCCCCACCCTCTGGTGATTGTGAGTACTGCTTGAACAGAGTGTAGTGATCTGTCTGTGTGTGATTATCTTCTTGCTCCACTGTATATACAAATAAGCAGCAATGTTTGGATGTGACAGCATGTGCCTGGTGTTATGCAGATTAATTGAACACATTACAAGTCTGCTGAATATACAACATTAGTTTTATTTTGATTCATTTTAAGTACAATAAAATGTGAAAAGTTCCATAAAAACTATGTTCACAAATGATCCAGTCAAGAAAAACGAAGGGAGATATTACTACACTGAAAACGTTCCTCCATCCAAACATCAGTTCTGTGATCGCTGCTCAATATGCCTAACTTGTTTCAGAGACTTGTTGAGAGCCTTAATTATGAGAAACAAATTCAAACAAATCATGAACAAATATCATCCTTATTGTAAGGAAGAGCTGTGGCAGAAGAGAATCAGCTTGAAGGAATCATGTGTTTCCAGGGCACAGGATATATCCTGGAGGAAATACACCACCTGTGACGAGGAGTATCTGTTGGCATTTCAGAAATCACCACGAGTGTTACACATGATATTCAAAATGAGTTAATGTTATGGCTAAGTACCTTGGTGAATGAACTCAATCGCAGCATTGAGCTAAACATTTCCAACTTCTGTTATTAAACAAAAAGTTTGAAAGATGAAACATCCAAGTCTCCCACCATTCCCCAAAATCATCCTCTGACACTATTCCATAGGTCAGAATCTGGTGCATCATGGGAGGGGCTTTTAAAACCAGGAACACAAATATACATGTAAATTGGATGCTCCACTTTCAGGGGACACATGTCATCCATTAGAAACTGTAACGCTTCAACTAAAGTAATGTTTGGTCCATGGAGACTTTATGCTTAGCACCACCATCTTATTGCCCCATATTGTAGCATCACAAAGTGCAGCTCCTGTCCCCTAGCGACCTTGAAATGCAACAGCATGTATCTTTTTAACAAAAACTTGAGGTTTTGAGGTTCTTCAGTTTAACAGTTAACAACATACCTTCAGCTGTTCAACATTTTAAGAGGAACTCTCAGACTAAAGTGTTGTTTGTGAACATACTACCTTTTATGTAAGCATGCACAAAGGATTTGTCAGGTGTTTCTTTATGACCCTTGATAAGCACAACACATTTGTTCATTCTGTTCACATTCAAAGGAGTCTTACAAAGGAGACAGGAACACCACCTCATAACAGCCTCCTATCTGGACATACCTTATTATCCACTCAAAAACAAATCCTTGTGTCAAATCAATTAGAAATAAACAGTAACTGAATCTTCTGATAGGCTCCATTATTGCAATAATAGGATGACTATTACTGTCTTCAACACATGCTATCTACTGACTTTATATGAGTTGTCCATATATGAATTGTCTGTGTATGGGTAATCTGCCTCACTGCATATTTCCCCATAAGATGAGGGCAGCCAGGACATTTGTGTATTGCTCAACACAGTGTTGTCATTGACACAGAATGCTCTGACAATGCTCACTCTGGACCATGACAGAGCACATTAGCTCTACAATCCACTGGGCAGCTTCCTTCCTAGACTCTGCTGATTCAGCAGTGCAAAGGGCAGAACTGATAACATGGCACGGGTGTTAGTGCTCCACTGGGCTGACATGGGAAATGACATGGAGCAGAGATGATCAAAGCAAAACTGACAAGATGAAGTCAGACTTTATCATTCCAGCTTAGAACCAAGTGGTACAAGGTCATGGTCTCATCACATGTTGAGAGTGTGATATGCACCTGTGTTGATGCCAAGAGGGGGAGCTTGTAAACATCCACTGGAGCCGTCCAAAGTCACTTTACTGACTGATATTGAAATGTGATATTCCAATAAAATAAATGCTTTTCAAACTGTGGCCCAAACAAAAATATGCAGTTCAACACCAGCATCATTTGCAACACTGCACGTGTTACTTTGTAGATTAGTTTGACGTTTATCTCGTGATTTTTAATAGTGAAATGGTGCTGTTACATGTGTAAGGTGCTTTTACATTTGCAAAATTAATCATGTACTTTTAGCAACTGAAAAGGCTTCAACTCATGGATCTCATGGCTGGGCTTGGTGTCATCACCTGTAACCATCTCTTAGAGGCATGTCCCAATTTGCAGCTGTTTAAGTTAAGTGACATTAGTATATTCATCCCCTGAGGGAAATTGTTTCTCTGCAGTTGACCCATCCCATTTAGCAACATTAACTACAGATACTAAGAGCAGTGGGCTGTGGTAGTGCAGCACCTGGGGAGAAATCAGGGTAGTTAGGGGTCTTACTCAAGGGCCCACCATGGTGGTTATGAGGATGAGACGGGGGTTGGGGAGAAGTGGAGGCTTTCCCCGCCCACTTCTCTTGCGAGTCGAGGTCACTAAGTCACAAACTCCCTTCCCCAGCCTCTTGGCCACCACCATCTTTTCTTTTCCCCCCCAACACTTGAGGTTTTGAAGCTCTGTGTTGCAACAGTTGCACAGTTACCTGTTGACCTGCTTGAACAATGACTGACCACTGTTAAGATTTTGCTCATGAACTGCCTCAAGCAGGAAAAACCTGCTTCGGGTTCTATTAAGATTCTGTGAGAAGGAAGTACTAGTCCTGCCAAACAGGTAGTGAGCCTCTCTCCCACACACACTCTGTTTTTGTTTTCTTTTATTAAGTTGACTGTCAACTTGTATGCTCATGGAGAAGACAATCCAGTGTCATGTCTGCTGGTGAAACACTGGCTGGTTGCTGTGCTACTCATGTCATCCAGCTGCTTGAGGAAAGGCATTTTGTCTACCATCATAGAGAGCAAAGCCACATGACTGGCTACAACACAAGAGGACAGGAACCTGTAATGTTAACATCACAGACAGGTTGCTGAGACAACACATCAGGCACAGTATGAGAGGGAAGCCTTCTGGAGGTTTAAAACTGTAAGCTTTAAAAGAGTTTTACTAGATGACCATAGTTTATTGCATGCAAGTTGCCATACAGAATGATCACCATTATTATGAATGCAATGATCTACTGCTTATCCATTTCAAGGAGGTGCTGGAGACAATCATAGCTCATACTGGGACAGGGTGGGGTACACCCTGGACAGGTCACCAGTACATCACAGGGCCAACACACGGACAGACAGAGATGAACAACCCCTCACACTCAGACCTATGGACAATTTAGAGTTATTTAGAGTTATCATTAACCTATCTAACATCAGGGGTGGGAATCGCTGACTATCTCACGATTTGATTCAGATTTTTGGGACTACGATTTGATACAAAATCGATTTTCGATTCAAAACAATTCCATTCATCATGATTTCTATTTCAATGTATATGTGTGCAAAGGATCCTCATGATCTACTCCAGTCTGCTTTGCAAGACAAAATGACAAATGGAGACATTTAAGTGTCTTTTTCACATTTATGAAATTTTAAACATTTGTCCATGCTGACATGGAATTGTTGCATAAAAGTAACAAAAATAAAAGTCTGTCTCACTCACTCACTCAGTCACTCAAAAGAAGCTTCTATTCCATCACCAATTTTCTTGGTCCTCTGCAGAGGGGGGCTGGTCTAATTGAGGCTCTGCCACCAAAAAAGTCCCGACCCATGGAAGTCTAGACTCCTCTAGACTTCTGAAGGTATGGTATCTGTAACAAGACTTTAGCAGCAGATTCTCTAAGTCCTGGAAGTTTTGAGGTGGACTCTCCACTTGTTGGCCCAGCTCATCCAATAGATTCTGGAATGGATTGAGATCAGGAGAAGTTGGAGCCAAGTTAACACCTGTTGAACTGGTTATTGCTCTGAATCATCGTTGTAAGCAGAGAGTATTATTTTGGAGAAAAAGACCACTGACATTAGAGAACACTTGCATAAAAGGCTGGACTTTCTAGGTGCTAAAAGTAATATCCGCATTAGTGGCAGGAGCCATGGTTTCACTGTCATTAAATCCTCACCTTTGCCCACCTTTCCTGCTTCAACACTCAATCAACTAAAAGTTCACTTGCTGACTAATATGTCCATCCACTGACAGCTGCCACGCTAACCAGATAATCAATGTTATTTCACCAGTTAGTGGTCATCATGTTGCTGACTGGTTGAAATAATTTACATGAATGAGCAAACTTTCAGATGTTCATCTGACAGGACTTGTTAAAGTCACAATGAAAAATATTTGATTTCTGTATCTCAGTTTTGTTCTACTTTCTACCCAGTTCTGATCATTGATCAAACCAACTGTGGAGTAAAACATGAGTGAACATCAGTCTAAGTTACAGTGTTCTTTCAGTTCATTATAGTTTTCTATGATGAAGCCCGGCAATAAGATGGCTCCATTCAACCACTTGTACCCATGATGCCCTGCTTTTTTGGATGAGAAACTCCAATACAAACCAGCCCATGTACCACCTTTTTCATACTTTACCACCATCTGTCTCATTTTCCCTTCATAGTTATTACTGTTACCTTTAGTTCCAAATTAGATAAAACAAATTAGATAAAAACAAAACTGAAGTGTTGAGGCGACTTGAAGACATTATGAGTTTTGGCTGAAGGATAAACTTAATAGCACAGTTATTCTTTATAATTCATACTCATGCAGCTCTGTTCAGACAGCAGTTGTCTTTGATTCAATAAGTTCACTTAAGTCAACTCTACTTGATATCTCCAGCTTGGCTCCACAGAACCATGCAGACAGTGCAACTCTTCTCCTGCTTTTGAATGAGAATGTTGGTTGGCACTGTTGCCTCCATGTTCTGCAGCTTTTCCCCACAGTCCAATGGTGGCTCGATAATGTCTATTGGTATGGGTGTAAGAGCCAATTATCACAAACATTCTATGTGCAATACGCACAACCACATAGATTGTCAATCATCCCTCAGAGGGTACAGGCATCAATCAGTCTGAAAACAGAGTTTACAGTCTCCCTAAAAGCCTTGAGTTGAGCAGATTAAATAAGTGAGCAGATTATGATTAGGGTCAGCGCCGCAAAGTGTCCCACCAATGGACTGAATTTAACTGGCAGTGATGGGAGGGAGAGCATTAGGACATGAGGATTTACTGCTGATGATGTTGACAATGATGGTGGCAGCAGTGGTGACACACAAAGGGTACTATTTTTTCCTTGAAATATGCCAGAAGGTCAGAAATTGTATTCAGTAAGAGGCAACAAAGGAGATGGGATGTTTCACACAGTTTAAAATAGGGCAGAGGAACTGAAGAATGTGAAGTGAGAAAAATATGAGAAACACAAAAAAAAGTACAGAAAGATATGTGGAATGAAGCAGAACAGTAGAGAGACAAAAGACCAGTTGTGCAACCAGGTGCTCTGTGCTTTAACACTGGCTCTCCCAGTATAATTTCAAGAGACACTGTGCTCACTCCTCCTCCTCCGCTCTGATATTCTCTCTATTGACTGCTGCGTCATCTACATCATGGCGCAGCCCTGTTGCCAAGCTGGCTCAACATTCATTGGACACACACATACATGCGCACAAAGACACACAGACACACAAAGCACTACACCCAACTCCAGCATCACTCACACCCAATACACAGAGGGAGGTTCACTGTACATCAACACAACTATTTCATCATGAGCTACAAATCAGACTGCTGTTTTGATTCAATGAACTTCAGCAGTGCAGATTTCTCCTTTCATTTACATTGAAGATTGCGTAAAATAATTACTTCTGAGGAGTTTGTATGCTAAAGGCCTCTGTGGGACACATTAAGTCATGAAGTTTGAAGGAAACATTTAAATAGCAGGAATTGCAATGTTGTGTGGTCCTGTGTTGAATTCTGCAGGTTAACTATGTCAACACCATGTCTGAAACTGGATGAAAGGACTAATTCTATCCATTAATCCCAGAATTAAAGTGTCTACTCCCTGCTACACACCACGCGACAGAGATTCTGACAGAACCATGAGAAAATATATTCAGATAGTTTAAACAAAATTACCATTTCCATCTAAGTTAACTTAATCAAAATTTGCTAATGATACAGTTCAATGTTTTATCAAATCCGATTTGAAGTTACAAGTTACTTTACCTTTCATCTAGTTTTGTCATCTCTAGTGAGAGTTTAGAGAAAGAAAATTTACTTATGTTTCTGCACAAAGTAGTAAGTATTGTATTTTTAATTAGTTTCTTTTATTAGTTAGCCTCAAGCTGAGACCTAAGTCAATACTAAGTAGGAAAGCCATAGAAAATTTTATGTAATTAGCAAAAACATTAAACCAGCGTGTTGCCTAGCTCTTACGTAACCATAACTGTTTCACAACACACAAAAAACTGTAACATGCGCAATACACAGAAACCCTGTCTTATACCATAATTGGTAAAATGGCTCAGTATTAGGGCTGAACGATTAACTGCATTTGCGATAATACTGCGATATGATAAAACAGGGTTTTCTAATGGCAACGTGTGTGATTACAATGTGGCCACGTGTTTATAAAAAAAAAAATTAAAAAAAAAAAAAGTGGTCATGTGACGCTCGCACAAGAGCGGACCGCTCCTTTAGTCTCGATGAGGAACAGCACATCAGCGGACAGGCGAGGTGTAAAATATCATACTACCATACTATCATATCATAATACGGACTAGTGAGTATATGCGGGTGTTAGTGCGCATGTAATCTAAAGTATAAGTTAAAGGTCAACCAATATGGTTTTTTTAGGGCTGATACTGATAATTAGTAGTCAAGTAGGCCGATAACCAATATTTGGAGCCAATATGCATTTGCAGTAAAAATAGATATAGATAAGATTTATATCTTAGACCAGCGGTCCCCAAACTTTTTTTGCGCAACGGGTCGGTTTAATGTCAGACAATAATTCCATGGGCCAGCCTTTAAGGTGTGGCAGATACATGCAACAAAATAAAATTATACAATCGGCAAAAAAACTGCGCTATTTTCAAAATTTCATAATAAACGTGAACTAACTGTGCACTCGTATGCAACTTTATTAGCAGCGTCCTCGTAAGCGTCCTCGTAACATAGCGCCAACAACATAACATCCTCTCTGCCCCCTAACCCTGAATCTAAATGCAGCTTTCTTTTTCATGGAAGTCGCAGGATATTGTTCTGTCTCCTCACTGGGCCTTTTTCCCCTTCACAAAGAAACTTTCCAAAGACTTTACGTTTTTAATCGTTGCGCTAGCTTGTGGGTTTAATTTTAGCAGTAACGTATCATGTGACCAAGACATGCGTCTTGATATGCACCAAGAGTGAGTCATAGATGGAAGTAACAGTCATTTTTCAAAATAAAACATAGTTCAGATTCAGATAATAAATAAAAAATAAATAATGTAAGTTATTTACTCCTTCTGTGCGGTCTGGTTCAAAAGACCCGCCGCGGGATTGGGGACCGCTGTCTTAGACAATAGACATATTTGTTTTGAAATTCTAACAAAAAGTGCAGAGGAAGCTCTCAGGCTCAGCAGCATGTCTAATTAAGTCAAATTAAAAGTTAAACTCCCTAATGAAAAGGTAGCTCCCAAAAGTTTTCTCTAGTAAATAAAGTTTTCCAAAATGTCAGTACAACCAATGCGGAAGAGCCAGGTATTTTTAACTACCAGTTGACGCAGACGAGGTCAGGTCAGCCAGCCAATCAAATCAGTTCAGATTGCCTTTTTCGTTATGTGTGATTTGATTGATTTGATACATATGCTACAGCTTTGACAGCTCTCCCAGCAACATCATAGGAATGCAGCAGTTGATTGTGGATGCTGCTTACAGTATTTTTATTTTTGCTTGGGTGGACTAAGGTTTTTTTGAGGGGGGGGCTTAACCTCCCCTCCCAAAAGGCCTGCTATGAAAACAAACTTTTTTGGCATCATGCACCACTGAGCACCATCTGTAGGAATGAACGGGCCCGCCTCCAACGATGTATCCAGATCTCGTTTCCATCCAAATTTGAAATATATCTGCTCTCCGGACCTTTCTCCCTTCGGTAAAACTTTTTCTCCTCTCCACCACGTGTGAGCACTGTGTGAGCTCTGCGTGTAACCAATCCAATGGTGCTGGGGTGGAACAATGCTGGAGACAGAGTAGTGACTACAGACAGAGATTTGCAGCTGTAACAGAGCCAAAATAACCCAGTTGTAAATTGCTCTCTTATCGCCCATCGGATTTAAAAAAAAAAAAAAAAAAAGAAAGAAAAAAAGAAAAGAAAATACTGATAAGCATCAAAATGCCGAATATTGGCTCCGATAATCGGTCAATCCCTAGTATAAGTATACAAAGGTTTGGACAAAGGTTAAAGGGTATTTGATTTTATCTTTACCGTTCAAACTGATTGTACACACACACATCCACAATTATTTCCAGACTTCCACAATGTCATGATGCAATCAATTAAAGATAAAAAAAAAAAAAAAAAATTAAGTTCACAAGGAGGGGAAGACAAATACATACAAACCGCTTCAAGAGCTGTATAATGTCTCCGTATGGTCAGTATTCACTGATTCCAGGACTGACTCTAATCAATCACATGGACTAGAGGTCATTATGGTACCACTTCATTCTGCAGACTTCTTTTGAGTTTAGCTGCAGTCCATCAATTTAACTGACTGACATGACAAACATCACAGGTAACACGTCACATCAGCTGTTGCTAATGTTAATTCTATGAGCAACTTGATGACTGGCGACAATCATGCCACCTGTTGTCTGGTATCTGTACCCACCAGTGACATTTTATGATAGAAGAAACTTCACGCTGCCGCAACAGGTCGAAATAGTGTGATAGTTACTTGTCCCCCCTCTCAAACTCACTCTTAAAGGTTATATTCTGGCAGTTGAACCTTTATTCATATCATAATCAATAATTAATTATTTATTAAGTTCACAGTTTTGAAGCAGAACTGTCCAAGGTTGTATATAAAGCATGTGTATGCAAGGAGTATGTTAGGTTTAGTGGAATAGTATTATGCGTCAATGCGTCAAATACATATTAAATCAAATTAGACTAAAACACAACAAGTACGGCCAGCCCTTAAACTGTCCGACTGACTGATAGATTGAGTGATAATTTTTCCACCATTAGTCAGCCAATGTCAGCTAAAGTTTCCTCTTTGGCTGTTCCTCTTTTCAAATTAATTATTGAAAACAGTTTTATGTAGGGTGTGTTTAAAGTATACAGCGTGGCCAAATTTGTTGCTGTATTTAAAGACCTTTTGACTGGACCACAACAGCAGAGCAACATGTTTATTTGACAGTGGAAGGTTACATGTTTTACAAAGCCAAAGACAGATATGTAGCCTCTGAGCAGACAGAAACCCTGTATTTCCAACAAAGCTTTTACGGCTGTGATGCAGGAAGGGAACTGTCTCGTTTCCAATTGATGTAGCATATGTTGTTTGCATGCTAATCAGATCTGTTAGTTTCTTCAGCAGTGATGGAGAGCTTCTCTCCATCTTGTTCCCTCTCTTTGTTCGGTCACTCACACTTGTTTTTTCCCCATACAAAAATGGGCTTAAGTGACTGAACATTTATGTGTATATGCTTTGCACATAAAGCCATAATGACAACAAGAAGCAGGAAGTGAGCTAAATTTAACTTTTATATGTCAAAATTTTCTGGCTGACTTTTTGTCAGATTCATAGTCAACTATAACCATATAACTCATATTACTACTCATCCCAGGTAACTACGACACACTCATCAACTAACAAATGCAAGCTCTTAAAATGTCGGCTTAGCAAAAGTCTCGGCTCTAGCTGACTCAGCACTGATGTGGCTGGACACCATCACAGGTGGCACCAGCTTGTCTAGGCAATCACTTCAATTGCTAGCGAAACGGAAAACTGGTCCTGCCAGACTGCACTTATTTCGTTAGTAAAACAACTCAGCTTCTCACAGGCAATGACAAACTGATTGAGGGAAAATTGTTACTGAGAGAAAGTGTTAAAAAAGGACAAAGTGCAAATCACTTCCTTATTTACTGTTTATTTGTGTTTTGTGATCATGCAGCATTATAAGTTAACTATGGAACTGAATCTTGTCAGCAGTGATTTCACTGAGACCTCAAGTCTCCCTGTCACACTGGAGTATGTCCAAGAGAAAATGTCCATCAAATATAATACACTGTCATCTTCTTTTCTGGCTGTGAACCTTACTGAGACAGAGTAACTACGTTCTCTGAATACCTTTGTCATAATCACAAACTGTCTTTATAAAACTATCACATAAAGCATAACCCAGGGAGAACCACGTTGAAATCACTGTATGTTTTTTGCTTGTATTTTCCATGTCATCTTCCCTCCTCAAATTCTTGTTCTCTCTCCATCCCTTTATCGAGTTCCTCCTTCCTCTTCTTTATGCTCGCTTTCACTGTGTCCCTCTCACTGCCACTGCTTCTTTCTCTGCACCCCCTCACCCCCCCCTCTCAGGTTTCTGCCTCTTAAAGGTAGATTTTTCTCGCCACTGTTGCTAAGTGTTTGCTCTTGGAGGGATTTGTTGGGTCTCTTCAACAACTCCATAAAGAATTTGGTCTAGACCTGCTCTATGTGTAAAGTGATGCAACTTTGCTATGATTTGGCACAATATAAATACATTTGATTTGAGCACACAACTCCCTTAGTTAATGGCTTTTATTTTTATTTTTTTTTATAGGGTCTTGAGATCATGTTGTTAAACCAACGCAAATGTGATCACAAGGAACTTATACTACATCAGTGTGGATGCACGCCTGGCCTCTGCATGACATAATATAGGACAACAAAGCAAAGCACTTCACTTCTCAAGCAGCAGACACACAAAGAACACACAGCCTACAAAATAAAAACAGCCTCATTCAGAGCCTGTGTTTATCAACAAAACTACCACAGTGAGAATTTCTGACACATAAGCTGCTCCTCATTCTGTCTTTAATAACATGCCATCTCGCTTGGAGCCAATTTAGCAGCTAAAATGTGGGAGGTGGCTGCTGACCTGACACAACCAAGATGAATGGGATGCAGAGAAGAGGCTGCTCCAGATAAATGACAACTGCATTAAGAGCTGCCCATTTACAGCATACATGACTCCTTCCATTTGAGCGCCATTCAGAAACAATTAAAGTAGGCCTATTAGACAATACTGTTTATTTACATAAACACATTGATGTATGTAAAAACACCAAGTATAAAACTTCTTTGTTAAAATTACTTGGATGAAAATTGTATTGCAAAATGCATCATGTTGCTAACAATGCAGAACAATGTTAGTTATTTTGATTATATGCTGATTCATTTTGCAGACTTAATACAGTAATATTTGATTAATCATTTGATCTAAATTGAATTTCAGAGGTTAAAATCTGAAATGTCAAAAAACATCAAAATGCAAATACAAAACGTCCTCCCTGCTTGAGACTGTAAACAAGAGCAGATGCAGTATTTTTGTTTTTGTAATGATAGCAGAAGCTCCTCCTGTTGTGTTTGAGAAGAGAGATAGACCTAGTGTTGGTGTACAATTTTAATTTTATTAAAATACTTTTCTATCTATCCCATGCTGTGGTCTAAAAATTAAATATACTGTAAGCTTGACAAGTTATTCAACACTGCCTAATCTGACATATATAAGGAGTCCACTTTGTGACTGTGTTACCTTACATTTGTCAGGTAGTACAATGACCTAAAAGTTTGTCATCTAAACGCACATAAGGCATGCAAAGAAAGCATACAGTTTGGCTGAATGCTACCCTGACATTTAGGTTTGGCCAATGTAGAAGACTGTAAAGTCCTTTTCTTTAAACAGATGCGTTGCATTGGACCCCACTCCAAACCTCCATTTATGGCAAACAAATCCATCCCTTCTCTTTCTCCCTCTCTCTGTCTCAAACTAAATACTTTCCACATTAGTTACCAAGTGAGCGTGGCCTGTGCTGAGGATACTGAGGATTTGATGGGCTAAAACTAAAATCGTAAACAGTGCCACTGAAAAGGCAAAAAAAGGAACAATGCATTTTTCTCACAACCCAAAAAAGAGGACAATTATCACCTGCTTTTGACAGGTTGACAGCGGGACTCACATGAGCTTCTCCTAGCTTTTCAAAACCCAAAGAAGGGTGCATCCCTTCCAGCAGAGTTTAAAGCAGGAGAAATTGGTCTCAAGGAGCAAAGAATAAAGATGCACCTAAAACAGGAATCAGTGTTAACTCTGGAGGAAAGGAGCTTTGTCTACAACCACAAGTATTGGCTCTTCATTCTGAAGCCCCATATCTGCCAGCTCTGGCCTCCCAGCACCCCTTAATCTGTGCTGTACCCTGGCCAGATCCAATTAAGCTCTCTCTTGCACCATGTCCTCAAATTACATTTAAATGTTCCTGTTCCAGACTTCTGAAAGCAAAAAAAACTGAATTGCAGCAGATGTGGTCATTTGCAGCCATAAGAAGTACCTTCCTGGCACAAATTAGCACCACAGAACTGAGACTGTAGTGGCCCTTGGAGGAAAAACAAAACAAAACAGTGCTCATGTATGTAGGGCATTGAGGGCAGGCCTAGCTTTGTTCAGACAGAGATCTGACATATTTGGCTGTACACAGAGCAAAAGCAGCATATGAATGCCACGAAATCAGAGCTTTAGTAAACAATGTGTTCCACATTTGTGGCAGAAAAAACGACCTGTGGGTGGACATAGGAGTGCTGATGTAATCAGAGCTCAGGGTCAGATAAATCTGGGCCCCAGATTGAGCTCCACAATAATGTTCTATAAATCACAGAAGAAAAATGCGAGCCTTGTTGCAGTGACACAATAATGTTATGTGTATGTAACTGCAAAAGACCACTTTTCACTTTTCGTTTGCTCTACAGCAAACAGTCAGAAAAAAATTGAAATTCCTCTTAAACAAACCAAACTGATGCCATTATGTGGGTGTGCAATGAAATTGAAATTGAAGTCTACACACATAAGATAAAGAAAGAGTCTGAAACAAGCTCACTAAGCATGATTATTTTCCAGGTGCAAAATCAGAAATGCAAGAAAAACTGTCAGGATGACTGAAATCAGGCTTTATCTCAAGGTATCAAAGGTTTCAGCCAACAGAGGAATTCTCACAGCTTGTATTTAGAAATTGAGCCTTAAAACCAGCTGTCAGGACTTCTGGAATTTTGTGATGTCTCAAAACATGCAGCCACCAACCTACCCAAAACCCAGTCCATCTGGATCCACCATCCAACTATGCATGATTCAGTCTTCATGAAATCAGTCAGTCAAGAGATGCCCAGATATTCTTTTCTAAATGGCTGAGCTGTTGTTACAAAAGCTCCAGATAGAAGCCAAAGACAATAGATGTAAAGCTATACAGAGATGATTTTGGTTCCTAAAACCAGTGAATAATTACTGAATGCCAAAATTAAATCATAAAACGGATTCAAATGCAGTCAAGGTTCTGATACTCTCCAATGGCGTATTTTTTTACTGCCTTCCTAATATTGTTTACCTTAAAGTTGCTAGAGTTGACCCAGGAGCTGGCAATGCCATCAACCATCTTGTCCAGTGCTGTCTGATCCTGCTCCAGGTCATGAGACTTCTCCTTGTCCAAAATGTAATCAATTATCTCTTGCCCCACCTGCAGCCGTCGGCCCACATCCTTCTGCAGAACCTGGGTCAGGCAGTTCTCCATGCTGGGCTCCATCATCCTGGTTCGGGTCCACTCACTGGCCTCTAGCAATCCTCCACTGCTTACCGCAGTGGGAATGACAGCCAAACAAAAAGAGCCCCACTTGCTGAGTATATGGCTGGGTGACCCGGAAAAGGGAGAAAATAAAAAGGGGCAAATGTACACAGTCTGCTTGTATTTTTTTATACCCAAAGACAGGCCTTGTTTCTTTGCCAAGTGCTAGCACGCTAGCAAGCTAGTGGCCGTGCCCTAGAGATGGATGGAGCAGGGCTTGGGGAATGGCAGCAATGTAGAATGTGTGTGTCTGGACAGCAGCTGGGGAAAGTTTACTACACCCTCCCACTTTTTTTCCTCTTCTTTTCTTGGAGGACACTCAGCCAAACCAGAAGGGGTAGAAGAGGCGGTTTCAGACAAGCAGTAGGCAAGGCAGCAAATGGAAATGAATGGAGACGTTCAACTTAGAGATCCATATCTTGTCCCGGGATCTGCCCTGGAGAGCCCTGGAGGACCAGGAAGGATAGCAGACAATAAGGCACAGTCAATTTTTTGTCAAATACATTTTAATAATAATGTTCTTTCATGCTCAGCGTCATTAATTTCAAAAATAATGCCTATGCTTATACAAATACAACCACATAAAATAAAGAGAAGCAGCAGATGCTCATATTTGTGGAGCTTGGTATTGATCATTGCTACGTTTATGGTCTGACTCTTGATTTACTCATGGATCAAAAACTGCCTTGTCATTCAATGTCGAAAGAGTAAACGTTCTAATCTCATCTGTGTCACCGAGCCAATCAGCAAACACCTTGCTTAGACCAAGATCTATTAAGAATGCTAATTGGCTATTTTTACTCAAAAATCTATTTTGAGTATGCAAAAAGACTGAGCTTGAAAATATAACTAACATCAAATAAAAATTTGTATCATGACAAAGATTAGCATTTTTTTATAGATTTTTTGGTCAAATAGGTCTAGTTTGGTGTTTGGTTTGTTTTAATATGTTTAAAATCTAGTGATGTTGAGCATTTTGCTTCACATCATTGATCTGCACAAAGCTACCACCTCAACCATCAAACACAAGGCTTGGATCAATATTCCGCCACAGCAAATCATACATCACAATAGTATACTTTTTAAATATCAGCCAAGCCGTAGTAAGAACAAGAATTTACTGCTCCAAAATATGTGGCAAACCTCACTAATGCTCTCAAAGCTAACTGGGAGCAATTCCAACATCTGGTGGGATCTTTCCAGAGGAGAGAAGGCTGCTACAGCAGCAGTTAAAGCATTATGGTGTGAAAAGTGACATGTGCAACAACCAAACACAGTTGTAATGCTAGGGTGTATGAATACTTCCAGCCACATTGTTCATTAATCATAATGATACCAAGACACTCAGCATCTGCCACAGATGAGTCACACTAAAACTCCATTCTCAACAATTTTACAACAAACATGGAGGAAAATCAACAAAGCAGAACAAATTTACACGATAGTTAAAAGGCTTTGAATGAATCCCCTCACCTTAACACACAGATTCAAATACCACTTCTCTCCTTTCTGCTCTACTGCTTCAAAATCTCAGCTCCACAACTGTCATGGAAACACAGGGGATTCAGCTTTACAAGCAAATCCAAGTGAATATGACTCAGGGACATCACTGTAATTTGTTGACTGGCTGCAGCTCTAGACGCCATCATATACTGCTGGTGGTGGTGGGGTGGAGTGTGATCCTTCCGCTCAAACGAACCAAACCTTTTTTAGTGCAAGAAGATTATCTACTAGACAGGAATGCTTAAACAACCACTATGTATCGTGGGCCTTTGTTCTGGGAGGTGAAAACAAAGCCAGTATGTCTTGAAGCTGCTAGACTAGAGCAGATTTACTTAACTGTGACCTCCTTGATGCCACTGTGTGCAATATATTCTCTATTTAACTTTTGAGCCACAACAATACTGGATGGCTCTATACACTGTGCATGAGTAAACATGCATATGTCTAGGTGCATATGTGTTGCAGAGGACTATGTATGTGCAGACATCTAAGTGAGGGTGTATGTGCATCTGTGGAAGTTAATGTTGAACAAGCTGCACTGGTATGACTGTAATCCATTTTTATCAATAACAAAGCAGGTATGTTAAACACATGCTATCCTACTTAAGATGATAGTGATTTAAGTAAAGTTACAAGAATAGCAAACATATCAACAATATGTGAGTTTGTTTGTTACTGAATTGTGTGATTGGCATGCCACCTAAAATTATTCTGTAATTTGTGTCAGACAGATAAGATGCCTCTATCTGTCTGACACACACACACACACACACACACACACACACACACACACACACACACACACACACACACACACACACACACCTCTGCTTTTGTGCAACGTTAGCTGAGCTCCAGCTAGCTCGCAGCCTGACCATCATTGCTAGCTGTGCCAAACGCAGGAGTCCCCCACCAGACACGCCGCTAAAAAAAGCTTTCCCTGAGTTTTTAACACGTAGGGTGACCAAACTGCCCCGTTTTCTTTGTTTTTCTTTCTTTACAAAACAGTCGGTTAACCTCTGAAACGTGCCGGACGAAGTAGGTGTATAGGGGATAAAAGCTAAAGCTAGCGCCCAGCAGAGCCCTTCCTTTCAATGAAACGTCAGTTCGCAGCCAGGCAGACACAGACGGCACAAAGACTAAATGTGTCAAAGAGGCGATGAGGGGTATCTACATCCGACATGTGGCTACTCACCATGTCTTTTTCAAGCGCCGCGGCTGGTGTGGACATTCAGCTCGTGTTCGCGCTGGTTAATATACAGACTCACGGCCTCAGACCTCCTCTCTGGCTTTCTTCTACTCTCACTCTCTCCACCCGGAATGCTGCCTGCAGGACAAGAATGGGATCGTCGTGCGCACGCGCAGTCGAGCCAGGGATGATGTTGGCACTTGGAAAATTGTCGCATGGCAAAGCGAAAAAAAAAACTGTATCACGGGCGACTATAACTCGATATGTGGCGACACCTGCCGGACACATGAATTGTGTGTTTCTCCAGTTACAAAAGTGACGACATCAGCGCTGTCGTACAGATCCCCATGTACAGATCCCCAAATATCTTTGTTTTACCAGAACGGGCTGAACAAGCTGACGGAAAGAGCTGGCTCCGCGATCAGAACCAGCTTAGATTCACTGAAGTCTGTGGTGGAGCGATTTGTGTCATTGTCCTGCTCATTGATTCTTCTCCATAAAGGAGGAAATCGGAGTGTGGGGCAAGTAGAACGAAGTTAGGGGTGGTCAAAGACTTGAATATTGTTAAACACCGTGTATCACTGTGGGTTTGATTCCTCCTCTTTCCTGTTCTTCTCCTTTGCAGACCTCTCTGTTAATCTAACACTTGGATTCATCAGGATTTTTTCCAGTCATTCACTGTGACATGCTGGCGCTTATTAATTTACACAAAGGGTTTGGCCTTTTCCTTTTGCAGAGAAGTTGTTTAGATGCTGCTGCTGGTTCTCCAAGACCAGGAATTTTGCTGAGGACTTGCTGACTTTATTTAGCAAATTCTTTATCAATGATGAAGTTGCTTTTCTATCTGTCAGTGGACAAAGCTTGATGGGTTTATCTATTGATTTGGGTGACTGTGCTTTGGATAGAACTGATTTCGATCCCTTTCCCCTTAACCTGTTTGGAAACTTTTAGTGTCACCAAGATTACACAAAGTTGAGTCCAGCTTGGTTCAAATCAAGCTTTGACACATTGATTCATTTCTTTATGAGTGAAGCTGGTCAATCACCCAAATGTATTGAAACTTCATATCTGTCCTAGAAACTCATTAACTCCAATATTAACCAATTTACATCATCCTTTCCCTCTGTGGTAGCCAGTGCTATCCGGTATGCTGTGGTGTGTTGGGACAGCAGGCCGAGGGCAGTTGACACCAACAGACTGAACAGACTGATCTGTAGAGCCAGTGTCACTGTGGGAGTGAAGCTGGGCCCTTTGACGGAGGTGTCTGAGAGGAGGATGCTGTCCAAGCTGTGAGCCATCTTGGACAGTTTGTTTAGATTTATTTTATTTTAGTACTTATGTTTACTTTAGTATTTTAGTACTAATGTTTAAACTTTACTGATAGAATTTATACTTTCCTACTTCTTTAAGACTTTCAATCGGTGCATATGTAACTGAAGGCAATTTCCCCTCGTGGATCAATGAAGTATTTCTGTTTCTGATTATCGCATAACTTCTTGTGTTTATACATGTGTGGGTTCTTTTTTTTTATGGTTTCTGCTCACTGTAAGGGTAACTGAAAATATTAGATCTTCAATGTAACACTTTGTGACACACTGTATACTGGACATAAAATTTTCTCATTTTAAAGGTGTATTATCAAAATCCACAAAGGGCCCAGGACAATAAAAAATTGCCCACTGTGTGAGAACTATGGTTCCCATAATAAACTATGCACAATCATCTTTTATTGGTGTTTTGGTCCTAACTTGTTCCTACCACCTTAAGATGTTTGTATTGTCCATCAACTGCCTACTTTACCCTGACAATCCTGAGTCAAGACCAGGAGGCAGAGCCGCTGTTTAACACGCTCCTCTGAGCCCCAGTCAGAGCGGTAACCTGCCGAGAATAGAATAGAGTCTCTGTCTATATTTAGGTCTATAGAAACTGTGAAAAGTTAATAAACCCAAATTAAACAGAAGAGGAGCTAAAAACAAATACCTAACTGAAATTAAAATGAAATTCGGTCTCAAGTAACACTGCGATCAAATGTGGACTGTTGAACATTTGATCATTATCATCAAAATCTCTACTAGTTAACGATCTCATTGCTGATCATCATATTGATTTATTTTGTATAACTGAAACGTGGCTGCAGCAGGATGAGTATGTTAGCATTAATGAAGCTACACCCCCAACTCATGTTAACTTTCATATCCCTCGTACCACAGGTCGAGGAGGTGGGGTGGCTGCAATATTTCAGTCAAGCCTATTAATCAACCCCAGACCAAAATCTGGCTGCAGGTCTTTTGAAAGCCTCACTCTTTGTCTTTCCCACTCAGACTGGAAAGGTGAAAAACCAGTTCTGTTACTTAGAGTATACCGTCCACCTGGTCCGTGGTTCCTATCAGAGTTTTCTGAGTTTATATCAGAGTTAGTACTCAGTACAGATAAAATCATTATACTGGGAGATTTCAATATACAATTAGATGTAGAAAGCGACAGCCTTAGTTCTGGGTTTCTTTCCCTACTAGACTCAATTGGCTTTTCCCAGCATGTGAATGAACCCACTCACTTTTACAATCATATCCTTGATCTTGTCCGAACATATGGCATTGGAATTGACAAGCTAACAATTGTTCCTCAAAATTCTCTCCTGTCTGACCATTACCTCATTACATTTGAGTTTACATTAATGGGCTCCACAGCATTGAGGAATAAATTCAGCTATAGAAGATGTTTATCTGAAGCTGCTGTGGCTAAATTTAAAGAGAACATTTGGTCATCATTCCCAACAATGCCATATCTAAATTCAAATGCATTCGAATCTCGACAATGACACCCCTCTCAAAAAGAAAGTATTTAATCTGAGGAGGCTGGCTCCCTGGTATAATTCCCAAATCCGTGCCTTAAAGCAGACATCAAGGAAATTAGAAAGAAATTGGCGTTCCAGTAAGTCAGAAGAGTCTCACAGAGCCTGGAAAGATAGCCTAAAAACATATAAAAAATCTCTCCGCAGTGCTAGAAGTTTACTGAGCACTCATAGAAGAAAACAAGAACAACCCCAGGTTTCTCTTCAGCACTGTAGCCAGGCTGACAGAGAGCCATAGCTCAGTTGAACCAGTGATCCCCTTAGCTCTAAGCAGCTATGATTTTATTAACTTTTTTACAGATAAAATTCTCACGATCAGAGAAAGAATTTATCAGCTCTTTCTTACGTTAGATAAAAATTCCCTACTGAATACAACAACTCCTGAATCAGCTGCAACGCCTCTTTTACATCTGGAATCATTCTCACCTCTGAATCTCTCAGAGCTAGCTTCTATAGTTTCATCATCCAGACCGTCAACCTGTCTATTAGACCCAGTACCAACTTTCATTTAATTGAGCCGTTCATTCTAAATTTGATTAATCTGACTTTATTTCTGGGTTATGTATCTCCCTGCACTTAAGACTGTGGTCATCAAACCCCAGTTTAAAAACTGCAACTAAGGTGGTTCAAATCCTATTTCTCAGATAGACATGAGTTTGTTCATGTGAACAACAGCTCCTCCTCATGTACTGTAGTCAGTCATGGAGTCCCGCAGAGTTCGGTACTTGGACCAATCCTCTTTACACTTTATCTGCTTCCTCTAGGCAACATTATCAGGAAACACAGCATCAACTTCCACTGCTATGCAGACGATACTCAGCTGTACCTATCAATGAAGCCAAATGAAGTCACTCAGATAGTCAGACTGCAGACATGTCTGGAAGACATAAAAGTCTGGATGAGTGGAAATTTTTTACTTCTCAACTCTGATAAAACAGAGCTTATTGTACTCGGTCCTAAGCACCTCAGAAAAATACTATCTAATCATCTCATCAATCTGGACGGCATTACTTTGGCTTCCAACTCCACTGTAAGAAACCTTGGAGTAATTTTTGACCTCACATAAAACAAGTTAGTCGGGCTGCTTTCTTCCACCTGAGAAACATTAGGAAAATCATAAACATCCTTTCTCAGGATGATGCAGAAAAACTAGTACATGCATTTGTAACTTCTAGGCTGAACTACTGTAACTCATTACTATCTGGATGTCCAAACAAATCTCTAAAAGGCCTTCAGTTAATCCATAATGCTGCTGCATGAATATTAACAGGAACTAGGAAAAGAGATCATATCTCTCCTGTGTTAGCTGCTCTTCATTGGCTGCCAGTAAAATATAGAGTAGAATTCAAAATCCTTCTTTTAACATATAAAGCTCTTAATGGCCAAGCTCCATCATATCTCAGAGAGCTCATAGTTCCTTACTGTCCTAGCAGGCCACTCCGCTCTCTAGATGGAGGTTTACTTGTGGTTCCAAGAGTCCGCAAGAGTAAATCTGGAGGCAGATTGTTCAGTTATCAGGCTCCTCTTCTATGGAGGAGGGCGGACTCTTTAGTAATTTTCAAGACCATTTTCATGAGCAAGCCCAGTGCTTGCTCATCGGGGGATCTGTTGGGTCTCTTTGAATAAATTTATAGAGTTTGGTCTAGACCTGCTCTATATGTAAAGTTGTTATGATTTGGCGCTATACAAATAAATCTGATTTGATTTGATTTACAGTCTAGGGGCTATTTGTATAATTTCTCTGCCACAAGTTTCTTGCCAGGAACGAGTGTTGTTGATTGTTGCTTCATCAGAACTTTAGCAATCCCTTTCCTGATAATACACCAACTGAGCAAAACTCCATCAGCAAGACAGACAGGGACTACAGTTTAATTGGAAAGCTAGTTGATGCATGCTATCTTGCGATTAGTTTTTCTATCCCACCTCTGGAGACAGATGTTGGTGAATGAAGGAAGTTCACTAAAATTATGTAATTTTCTCCTGGCTGCTAAGTAAACAGCTGTTAATGCTACTGTTAGCTATACAGCTATAACAAGCCTTATAAATAGGTCATTTATAGTTGTCACACGTACAAATAAGATTAAAGACGGCTCTAGTTTCCCAGTAGCCTGTGGCCTACAGTGACACTGAGCCAGCATGACCCACAAACTGAATGTAATACAAGTATCATTCATTTTATTAGCTATACCTGTGCTTTTTCTGAGAAACATCTGATGTTTTTTTGCTGCTTGTATATGCAAGTGTTTCCCCTTCAGTATCATAAGACAGACACACCCAAGGTAATGAAAACAGTGCCCAAGGTAACAATTTTTCCTGTATTTATCATCAAAGATTATAGTGCCAACACACTGTTGCTGTTTTATATCAAAACTAGAGCACTGTGCGGCAAATAGTCTGCTCATTTTCTGCTGAAAATGATTTTGTCCAAGAGTCCAGGCACGACTGTTGTCCATAAAAGGGGCTCATTATCATCATTTTGCAAGCACCATTCATGATACTAACAATATAGACACAATTACAGAGGAATCTTTCAAAAGGGGCTTCTGTCTAAACTGTGATGTGATTTTCCACACACAGGACACACTGTAATTCCTAAACACAGCTCAAAGTTGTCCCACTGCTCTGAAAGAGAATCAAAGGCCATACATGAACTTTGTGTATGCATCTTTCTTCTGACAGCTTAAGTCCACAACAAAACTGAAGAATTTCACTTCCCCTCCTCTTCCTCTTCAATGTTCTCTTCAGAAAGCTCCTCACTTTCCTCATCCTCCTCCTCATTGTCACCGTCATCCTCCTCTGAGGAGCACTCTTCCTCTTTTTCAACAGCTGGCATCTTAAGGACAATCTCATCATCTGCATCATCATCAACAACAACTGATTTCCTTCTCTCTAGGACAGAGGGGGTGCAGACTGGGGTGGTGTCCTGCAGTGAAAAAAATAAAATAATTATTGCACATGTTCATTTTGGTACTTTCTTGTTTCAGGTTTTTCCATGTATCCATGCATTTTTCTTTCTACCTAGAATCCATACAGTATGTTGGTACATGGGTTTTATCACGTAGCCACTGAGAGACACACGCAATAAGCTTAACGCACCAGTACTGTGAGCACAGGTATCTGACCCAAGGCCACTGACACACCTGGGGTCATTTTCAGTCTGTGCCAAACCAAAATATAAACATTCATTTTGGACCTACATCACTATACGTAGATGTGTTCATGGAGTCAGAGGCCTTTTTCTTCTTCGGCAGCTGGGCAGACTGCAACAGCAAAAAGAGCACTTAAGATTAACACAATGTGAACTAGAGCTTGAAACACAGTAGACAACTCTCCATGCTTTAATTGGAAGAGGATTGTTGCATACTTCCATATTCATGCTTGTACTTTGAATGCATGAGTGCATTAAATTCATTGTACTTGGAATTAGGTGGGATCTGGCCAAAAGATCATGTGACATTTCTTTGAAGGCTACAGCTGTTGCTGGGAGACACAGCACCATAGAAACCATTTACACAAATGATTGTCAACCTAAGAGTGTACTGTTGTCAAACTGTAGCCATGACAATGGTGATTATGTTTTGCGATCGCCATTCCCAGTGGCACATCAACCATGTTTGATTTGATCCCGCTGGAACTCATATCCACAATATTCCCCTCACGATTACAATTTCTTCAACTACTTTCTTGATTGGAAAGTCGAAAGGCAATAATCAAAGATCAAACACTGTATTTAACTATATTTATGCTTTACTATTTACTCTAGGGGAGTTTAAACTTAAAATGGTGTTTTGTTTGTTTTGTATCTGAGCTACAAAATAATTAAACAGAATGAAAAATACTTACAAATCCTGGGAAGTCATAGTTGATACCATGTGCCGCAAGCCTCTTGCGGAGCTTCGACTCTTTCCGTAGGAGTTTGTTTTTCATCTTCTCTACCTCCTCTGCTGTTCGTTTCTTGTTGTAGCATGCTACAGCAGGATATGAGGGTTTCTTAAATCGCCTTTGGCAGCCAACAAACAGCTTCTCATGGACTTTCTCTGGTGGAATCACATGGCCTACAAAAGGCAAGAAGCAACAACTTTAAAGTAGCATTTACATCATTAGTTCCACTTAAACTGTAACTGATCCTGACAAAAACAAGAAAAGCTGTTCATTCATGTCACCCAATTGAACTAATCCGTGTGTGAGGTGACATCTCATTCTGCCATTTAACTTGAACAATACTCACATTTGATGAGTCTCTCCCCCATGAGGTAATTGTTCATGGTCTCTGCAACAATTTTTGCAACTTCGTCACAATCATACTCTATAAATGCATAGCCTTTGCTTCCACCTGTCTGCAAGAAACAGATAAGAGACAAGATCAGAGAGAAAGTAGATAAATGTCTGCATTAAATTTAGACTCTTCCGACATTCAAATATCAAATTATTTTAGTTTTTCCCCCCTCATGCTTTTGTTGGCACATGGGTTTTATCTCTCTGAATTAGAGTGTGCAGAGAATAAACTAAGTTTACCACAGTACTTTAGGCTCAGTTATCTGCCCACACATCAATGGTTCATCTGAGATCATTTTTAGTCTAAGCCAGAGCTCTAATGACTTAGATCACTACAGCAATTTCCTACCAAAATGACAGCACAGCTATAGGAACTTACATTTCTCGTAGAAAACTATCTCTATCTGCTACACAACTGAGGAATAAGACATTCAACAGCCACAGTCCCCAAAGATAATTTGTTTTAAATTGAGAAACCCCACTAATCATAATTTACACCTCCCGATGTCTGTATGCTTTATTATTACATCCTTTGTGTTACCTTTTTACTCCTGGACAACCGAAGCCTTGAGATCGTCCCGAACTGTTGAAAGTAGGAAGTGAGCTGAGGCTCAAACAGACCCTGTGGCAGGTGGCTGACATACAGTACCCCAGGGGTCAAACTGGTCCCCTGAGAGAAGGGGGGGACCAAACAAAAACAGAGAAATATTGTGTATTAGAATCATTTAGTTACCCATGTTACTTCTGATATTGAACAAATCTCGTGTATTTAGTGCTTGCTTGGCTAATGTAAATCTGATATTTATGCGCATATGCATTTGTGTTACTTTTATGAGGACAATTTTATGTCAATATTATATTCTGTACAACTCTAAAAGCTTCCAACATTTATACAAGTTTAGTTTTGCCAAAGGGAAAAGCTCGAGGTTTGTCCTTTATTTTGTGCATGGGTTAATTCAAGTTATTTTTGTATGCCGGGTCCTACAACAATAAAGTTGAACTAGATTATGTTGCCCAGTGTTTCGGGCAACTCACAGATTTTTCAAGCTTTTTCTCATAAAAATTGTGCTTCATATTAAACTTCAGGCATTGCACGGCCCTGTATGTGTATGTGAAGCTTTAAATAAAGTGTCGACACTCAGATGAATGATCTAATTTGGCTTACACATTTATATTACGAATAGTTTTGACATGTATTCGTTTCTGCTCTTGTTCCTGGGTGATTTTATGACGCTGGGTTTGGAATATATCGGAATATTTGAGTGATGCTAGTCAAGTTAATTGAAACGGTAGTAATAAACTGCCTCCACGTGGCTGGACTCCATCGAAACAGTAGCCTTCTCTTAACGGGAGAGACGCGATCGACAGCCATTACTGAACAGCTTCACACAGTGTACCGACCGTTTGAGCTGGTGTTATGGCTGAGATGGAAGATTAAATGTGTCGTAGAGTCACCCTCGTGATAAATACTCCATGTTTCCTCCGAGGCCGACGGCTCCTCTGGACTCACCTTGGCCGACTTGTTCTTCTTCTTCACCTCCTGGACTTTCTTCTTGAAGTCAGATTCCTGTTTGGGGTTCAGAGCCAGCAGCTCTTTCCCGGGCTTGGATGTGGTTTCTGCTTTACTTTCAGTCATCTCGATGAATTGGAGACATAAGCTGTGAGGTAAAACAACCCTTTGCTTTAGCTCCCTACCAGGCACGAGGTTAGCTTCATCCGGTTGCACGGATAGTGACAGACAACGAGAGAAGCGAGGAAGGAATGTTTCGGTGAAAGCAGCCAGCGTCCCCACAGCGCCCCACCATGCTGGGAGGGGAAGGACATGGCTGCAAAAAAATATATATGGTAGATGACAGACGATCCTTTTCACGGGCCAAGAAAAACCCCTTCACACGGCTGGCCGGATCAAGAGCACTCTCCAGGAGGTAAACGTGTCTGTGTCAAAGTCAACATTTAAGCAAGCACGTCATCGGAGTGAATACAGAGTTCACCACAAGGTGACAATTTGGTCTGTGTGTGAGTGGTTGTTGGTCTCTGTCTGTCTCTGTGTGTTGGCCCTGTGATGGACTGGCTCCAGCGCCCCAACGACCTGGAAATGGATAAGTGGTAGAAGATGGATGAATGAATGAATAACTCATTAAAATGTCTCGCTCTCTAAGCTCTTCCCACTCTGTAACAGAAAATCCACTCTCCCCTTTGGTGATACTGTAAAGGACGAGCACTGCCTTAACACACCCACACCTTCAAAAAGATTAACACTTAAGGTTAAACCAGGGAAATATGAGCGCTCAAAAAATACCAATACCAGTGATTTTTTTCTGAGTTTTATTTGGTGGGGTACACGATTTCTCTTCTGTTAGCAGCAGTTAGTTGACGTGGAGAGTGCACCAGGCTGGTGGACACACTGTCCAAGCTGCTCAAATGCTCTATGTTCGGCAGTACATCTATGTGAGCAACTATTCTCTTTGATGAAAATGAACAGAGCACCACTAAGGAGTCGTCTCACTGATGAACATATTCAGTCACTCCTGAGGATTTCCTCAGCTCAGAGCCTAACCCCAGACATTGATGCACTTGCATCTAAGAAGAGATGGTATTTGGCTCGAACCAATGTGCATCAGAGTAAATCAGAGCAAACTGAGCTTGAATGAATGTTGTCTTTATGCACTTTTTCCACTCCACGGCATGGACTGTTAATAGTTGCATTTTCATTGAAGGAAATTATTATTTTTGGTTGTTTTGTTATTGGCCTGTTAAAAAAGATTTACAATAAATAGGAACTTGAAAGGCTACAGATGGAGAGAGACATAAGAAACAAATATATGATATGCATTTTATTTCAAATGTAATTTCTCATGTGTTAATAATATTAAGCTTTGGTTGTTCCGTATGCAATGTTAATGCAAAACCTAAGTTGTTCCCCTATGAAAAGTTTTAACATTATATCTGGAGAGAAGGGAAAAGATGCACAGTTGCAGTCCATTTTTCAAAAAATATTGAGTTTGGCCTGCAACTTCATCCCAGCTTTTAATTTTTACCCACTGTGAATTTGAGTTTGACACCCCTGCACTATGTGCTGCTATCAGACCAGCTGATGCATTTCTTATGTCACTAAATCAAATGTGCAGAAGCCACTAAAACAAGCAAAAGCAGTCACTTCAGCTTTGTCACCAATGAATAAAACCCTTGCCACGGATTTTAAACGGACACATTAAATGACTATGAATTTTCATGCATTCTTCATTCATCTTCTACCATTTAGCAGTTTCCAGGTCATGGGGATGCTGGAGCCAATCCCACCTCAAATTGGGGGAGGGGAGGGCAGGGTCACCCTGGACAGGTCACCAGTCCATCATGGGGGCCAACACAGAGACAATGTCACAGTCTGCACCTGTCTCTCACCCCAGAGTACTTCAGTACCACTGCTCACACCACACCTGCTCTCACTCAGCTAATCTGCACAGCTGTAGTCCATCCCCTGCAGTCAACCACAGTATATATTCACCAGCTCCTAACTCACTCTTTTGCCAGATTGTTTTTTTGCTATGTGAGACTTTCCAGCCCAACTCTCTGGTACTGACCCAGCCTGACCCCCTGCTTGGTGGTGGGTTTTTTTGTTTCTCTCCCCCCCTTTCCCCCCAGACAGAAAGCTGTGTGAGTTTCTGCTTCTCTCTTTGAGAGACCCTCACAACACAGATGACAAACATAATTTAGCTATTTTGGGAACAAAGTCTCCTAAGTGTAAAAATGATAATGTTTTTTTGTTATAGACATGAAATAAAACTTTTTGTTTCTTAAGGTGACAATTGGCTTATCTCAAGGGAGACAAATCACTTCAGTTTTTTTTGTTTGTTTGTCAAAAGGTGTAAATAGGCTTTGATACAAGATTAGCAAAAAATATGTTTTTACATTAAATTCATTATTTATACTCTTGCTGAAAGGGAAGGAGGGGCATGTGAGGAGGTGGCGAGAAGGGGGTGGGGTATGGTAAGAGAGATAGATCAGCAGGACTTGCGGCTACATTAGTGTGTATGCATTCATGACATGGCTACAAAAATCATCTACTTTACAGTGAATGGGAGACCAGAGCAGGCTGAGTTCCCAGTGGACTGCCCTGCCCAGGATGTCAAAGGTAGGAGCAGAAAATTATATTCTTAATCATATGTCATATATCCACTTTGTATCAGAAAAGTATTTATATTGTGTCTGACTTAGTCCATATCTGTGCATATGAAAAGAGAATTGTAGTGCGTAAGAATCAGTAACTGATTTTGTGATGTGATCAGTTTTTTATTATAAAGGGCATTTGCCAAACATATCCTGTGTTAACTACAATTTTACATGAACTGTTTGAAGGTAAATATAACATCTTTCATTTGTGTATTTTATTATAGTCAATTAATCAGTGGCACATGAGAAGCAGCTTTTTACACCTGATAGCTGCAAGAAATGGATTTATAGAGGAGGAGAATAGCAGATTCAATCATTGTGTAAGTGTAAGGAGGTTTTCTGGGCTGCAGAAAGTGATGCAGCTGCCACTGACAGCTCTTGACTTTGTGGGTTGCAGCTTCATGTAGTAATGGCTTCATTTAATGCAAAATCTATTTGTAGAGCTGAAGGAGACAAAGCAATGGGCCATCTTTAAACTGCAAACAAGCAGTGTTAACTTTTATTTAGGCTCAGTTATCCAAGCCTGTAATACCACATGTAGTGTTCATTTTCTCATTGTTCATGGGTATAGACCAGAGTGCCTGTTTGTAAGTCCTGCATTAGTTACATTTTATAAAAGGTCCTCTGAATTCTAAGTAGCTGTTGACTTTATTAGCGTTACTAATCCATTCACTGAATTTCTATATCTGTCAGTTATGCACCATTACCACACTATTGAAATGCAAAAAAAGAAAGAATGTACATTAAAGCTCACAAAATTGTATAAGCCATCAATATTTCTTTTAAATGGATGTCTTAGCTAGGGGTGATTTTTAACAGACTATTCTCATAATGAATTGAACTTCTAATTTCATTCTCAATTAATAGATAAATAGATTGGTTTGTCATAAGTAATTGGCTTGGCTTTTTTTTGCGTAGTCTTTTTTTAATTAGAATTACTTGCAGTGTTTTTCTGTATTTGTAGCTTGTTTATGTGTTTGGTTGTGTTTTTCTTATTTTCAGCGCAAATTGTTTTCTTCTCATATTGAAACCCATTCCCATCATTTGTAATGTGTTTGTGTTTTTGTCTATTTGCATAATTGTTGCATTATATTCCACGATCAAGGGTATACCACATTTTAGTCACTACACAAAATTCCCGTCACCACACCATCAGTTTCACTTATGTTTGTCAGCAAGAAGTCTAAAAAAAATTCCTAAATTATCCTGAAGCAATGTCATCTCATTTATTAATGTTATGAAGAGCATCAATTCTTCTTGCCCACATTCAGGGATTTTGTAGCATTATAGTTAAATGTATGATTAACCAGTTATACCAATCAGGTATTGATGATCATCATTTTCATATGTATGCGGAAAAATAGTCATTACCTGAAACCGATACAGCTGTGTAGGAGACTTAAAACCAGGTGAGGAACAGACAAAACAGACAAGTATACTGCATCAGCAAAAGCTCTCAGAGGCAAAGATTTCAAAGCAGACTGACGTACCAAGATGTGAAGTTCAAGCTCCTGTGAAAAAGCACAAAGAAACAGGCAATGTTGAAGAGCGTAGGCACAGTGATCGACCAAGGAAATTTAGAGCAGAAGATGAAAGACTCTGCCCAAAAACATAAGAACTAGGGGTCAGAAAAATGGCAGCAGGTGTTCTGCAGTGATGAGTTTTTTTAATATTAGGCTGTAGCAGAAGGGCTTTGCAGCGGTACCTTTACAAATTGGGGACTGCTTTTCAGCATGAACAGGTTGGGAATTTGGTTAGGTTTAATGTGTCCTCTATGTTGAGAAATACAGGCTGATACTGTTATCTATCATGCAATACCATCAGGGAGGCATGTGATTCTCTTTTTTTCCACAATGCTGTGTTGAGAGGCATCACCTTTTAGAAGCTGTCTTCATACTTTATAATCTCAATTTGGAGTTACAAATAGATACAAATAATTAAAGCAGTGTGAGTGAAAATACAAAAGATTAGAAGGAGAGATGCAGAGACAAGGGAGCATGAAGGAGATGAAAGGCAGAAGGATGGAGAGAGAACAAGGGTAGAGGAGAGAAGATTTAAAATAATAATAATAATAAAAAAACAAACATACAAATGTAAATAGTGATTTCAACCTGTTAACACTCTGTGCACAAGTAAATATTAACAGTAGGGGAAATAGGGCTTTAAGCAGAAGAAGTAACAATGGGAAATGTGTAGTAGTGTGTAATAAAGGTTGGTGCAGCAGGCACTGAGCAGGGACATGGAGCAGAGATGATTCAGCACCTGGAGGACGGGGACAGGAAGGCAGTGGACAGGAGGGACAAAACACAGACTACAGGAAGACACAAAGTTAGAGGCATGGGGGGTGCTCAGTCCAACCCCCAGCAGTCTATAGGTCTATAGCAGCATAGCTAAAAGAAAAACAGTAATGAAACCTTAAATTTTGAACTGGTGGCTTTGTCATTAAGGAGGGTTTTAAGCCTGATCTTAGAGTCGGCGACACAGTCCGCCCACAGACCGATACTGGGAGTTGGTAGTGTTGCCAGGTCCGCTTATTATAAGCGACTTTGGGCTTGTTCTGTAAAGTCGCTTGCAAATATCGCCAGTTGCTGGTTGTGGGTATTTTTTGGGCTTGTTATTTCAAGTGTGGTTGCTTATTTGGGCTTGCTTTGCTCCGTGTATGAACCCATCCTGATTCTCTCCCAGCGCTCCACAACCACAAGAAAGCTAAAGCTTTTCCTTTTTCCCGCTGGCACCGGAAAGCGCAAAACAAACAAAACACCACCAACAACAGAAAAAACAAACACAAAAAATAACGACATCTCTCTGGCTGCTTCCTCAAATGGTCTCAGTGCATTGATGGAGAGACGGATGACAGACCATTCTTCCTCATTTAAACAAAGTGAGCTCTTTCCATGGAGACAGAGGACTGTGGTAACTGCCTCCTTTTGCTCATGCAATCTCTCCCACATGTAGAATATAGAGTTCCACATTGTCTCAACTGCTTGAATTAGTTTTTGTTCAGGGAACTTCTGCTGATTCTGGATGTCTTTGAGCTTGTCTGCAGCTTTAGTGCTGTAGTGAAAGAAAGCAACAATAGCACTGTTTTTCTGCTGAAGCTCAAGCAGGTCAGGCTGAGCTTTCATGGAGTCTTTTACCACCAAATTTAAATTGTGTGCAAAACATGGGAAGTGCACCCATCCTGCTTTACGCACAGCAGCAACCATGTTGGTACTATTCTGTTACAACATCAAGAATCTTGTACGTTATGCCCCATTCTTCTGTGATTCTGGTTAATTGTGCACAAAAATGTCTGCAGTGCATGTTTCTAGCATGTATGCCACCAATTGCCAGATCATGTGGCATGAGACTGTTAAATATGCCTCTAGGCTCTTGCTATCCACATGTCACTGGTGAGCACAACATCGTCCTCTGCCAGGCTCTCCTCTGCTCTTGGGGAATCAGCTAAGTGAAATAATGAAAGAAATAAGCCTTTAGCACATCTATGTGTAGTTTAAATGCAGTAATCATACAGTATCCCTTTGACAGTTAACACAAAAGGGCAATAATATTGAATAAATTCAGAGCCATATTATATTCAGTATGTGTTTCAATTCCAGTAAATGTATTCGTTTAACTACCACATTTCAATGGGATAAATGTATTACATCAAGGTCTTAGCATAATTTATACTTTTTGAGTTGGCTAAAGTAATTAATAATAATTTTACTTTGTTGCTTTCAACACTATAACCTGCCTGGATATTCTCTGCCATGCTGAAAGGCCTCTGCCAATGACCTCTGCCTCTGGACTGGGGGTCTTGCAGCGGGCCAGGGTGTGGGGGGTTTCTCTCCTCCTCTCTCCATTTTTGTAGCTCCATGTTTTCTTTTGGATGGTTTTTTATATGTTTATATAAATTGGTAGTGTTTCCACTATATCTGACTAGCTTTTTACAAATCCCACATTTTGCCATTGTCTTGTTTTCGACTTGAAAATACAGCCATACGGCGCTCCTCTTCCTCTCTGCCATTTTGTTGTATTTTCTCTGTGCGTGTGCTAATGAACCTGAGCCGGCGGCAACTTGCTTGCTTGTTTGCTTTGCGCTTAATCATTCCACATTTCAGTCATCTTACATTGTAACCCTTCATTATTTTACCTTTCAATGTTCTTTTTGAAACTCAACAGAGATCTACACAATTTCAAATCATCACTTAGTCCATTCCATAATTTAACTCCCAAAAATGAAACACATCTATATTTAACATTAATTCTCACATGACCTATTTCAAAGACACCCAACCCCCTTAAATTATATATATATATATATATATTTTCTCTTAATTAAAAAAATTAATACAGGTGGGAAGACTTTTTTTTATAATGTTTTGAAGTATAAAATATCTAAGAATTTTATGGTAGTTTCATGATAGGAGGGTTTATTTATTATTCCAATAACTCTTTTCTGGAGTTTAATTATAGGGTCTGTATATGTTATGTATGTATATCCCCAAACCTCAACACAATGACATATATGGCATTATAAGTGAGACATACAATATACACAGACAAAGATTTCCTATTCAACAAATTGCTTCTTTTGTAAATAATACCAATAGATTTAGATAATTTCTATTTTATATATTCCAACTGAATTTATAATCTAAAATTATGCCAAAAAATTTAGTTTCAAATACTCTTTCCATTTCAGTTCCATTTAGGATTAATTCAATTTCACAATTAGTCCTAACACCACCAAACACCATAAATTTTGTTTTATTTTCATTTAACGATAACCTATTGATATTAAACCATTCTTTTAACACGACAAACCCCTTTTCTACTCTTGTCAACAATTCTTTAATTTCTGGTCCTCAACAAAATAAATTTATTACTTAACTGAACTTATTAAATACTGTAAAAATATAATTTAAATAATGTATAAATAACTTGGGTCCCAACACCAAACCTTGTGGAATACCACAAGTTATTTTTCTATAATGTGACACAGCGCTATTAATTTTTACAAACTGAAATCTATTATTTAAATAACTTCTTATCCAATTTAGTGTAACACCTCTTATGCCATAACACTCCAGTTTCTGCAGTAGTAAAAAATGATTGTGTCAAACACTTTACATAAATCAACAAAAACACCTACAGCATATTGTTTCTTATCTATAGCTGTAGCTATAGAATTTTCTACAAATTCCATCATTGCTAAGGATGTTGATTGGTTGCTCCTAAACCCATATTGATGGTCACTCAATAGCTCATATTTCTCCATAAAATCATCCGGTCTATTTACAAAAGATTTTCGGGTATTTTTGAGAACTGAGGTAACAAAGACACAGGTCTATAATTTGATACGATGTGTTTGCCACCATTTTTATAGATTGGGACCACCTTAGCCATTTTCATCCTGTCAGGAAAAATACCTATTTTAAAAGATTTATTACATATATAAATAAATGGTTTGAGTACACAATGCGTTACTTAAGTCATATCGTATAATCATGACGTATTATCATTTGTAGAATTTTTACTCGGTAACCTTTGGACCACTTCTAATTTGTCACTCTCACAAACTCCTCCAAAGAACTGTTATTGTTGAATGCAAAATCATAATTGTGCATCTGCATCACAAATTTCCCTAGGTAAATTTGGGCCTACATTAACAAAAAGTCATTGAACTTATTAACAATTTCCTCTGTATTTTCAATAAATGAATTTTCATTATTTACAAAATATGTTTGTTTGTGTTTTCTACTCACAAATCAAATGATGATGTTGTACCTGTTGTGCCTTTTGTCTCGTCTTTGGGGTACAGTGTGGCAGGCAGCTATATATTTACTGTCTATAGGAGTGTCTTTGCTGCTGATGACTGTGAATGAAGTGTGTGTAGTTCACCTCTCGGTGAATCCTCACCCTCCTTGTCACCTGCTGAAATCCATGCATGCAGTGTTGTGAAAAAGTATTTGCCCCTTAGCACCCTTAGCAGCAACAACTGCAGTCAAGCATTTGCGATAACTGGCAATGAGTCTTTCACATCGCTGTGGAGGAATTTGGCCCACTCCTTGCAGAATTGTTTTAAATTAAATTAATGAATTAATAAAAAAAATGTAATAAATATATATATATACACATACACACACACTAATATAGATAAGCAGAAGCAGACAGTGCCAGTCAAGTCAGCTATTTGAATAATAAGTTGGAAAAAACAATATATGATTAGGCTATTGTGAGGTCCGGTGTGACCAAAGATGCCGACGCTGAGATGGTGCTAAGAATAGGGTTTGCTCCTGCTTAAGTGGGAAATTGACACCGGGAGAATGGGGAGATGCTGGTGCGCAGGGGAGCTGATGGTGGAGTGGAGACAGTTAGGGTTGAGAAGGTTTATGTGGCACTGGTTCCCGCTTAGATAACTGTAACGATCTGGTGATGAGTGAGTGAAGAGCCGGTGTATTTAAACAGGATGACAAATGAGACTCAGGTGTGTGATAGGGACCTGCTGCCACTGACTGGGACTGGAACCACGGCCCCTGGGGAGAGAGAACACACTGGACCGGGAAAAGACCAAAACAAACAACACAAGCACAGAAATTATGACTACATTATATATCTATATATAACATAACAATAGAAGTTATATATCAAAGGAAAAAAAAATATATGTATATATGTATATCAGGTCTGAGAGAGAGCAAGAGAGACTATTCCGAGGCTGTTTCATACCAGGGGTCCGTTTCAGAAAGGAGGTTAAACAAAGTCTGAGCCTACCCCTGAACTCTGAGTTCAGGGTTCTTTTCCCTCAAATACCCCAAAAGACTTTTCATTGTGGTCTTTGCACTCTTTTCTCTGGCCATGGCATTCCTCTTCTCTTGCTCCAGACTTTCCAATCTTGCTAAGGCTTCATCAAGTCTGGTCTTAGGAATGGTAAGAGAAGCAGGCAAGGCATAGCAATGATCCTCAGAAAGAGGGATACACTTCACACACATTGACACCACTAGTGTATGGCCGACATTCTTTCCTATAGTCATCACCTGCCAAAGCCACTACCAATACCGCGTGTGTGCCAGGAATGCATGTTCAACATGTCTTCAATTGTGTGTTTATTGGCTTATTTGTGAGTGTTTTCAATATGAGTGGCAGCAAACAGCCACGGACAGGCTTGCTTCAGCTCTTCTGGAGGTAGATGTAGTCCTGCCCTTTTCCACCTAATTGATAATAGAATATTTACATTTATGAATGCTAATACCCTTATGGTGATACATCTAGTCTTTAGAGGTGAACCGGGAAGCTGAAGATGGATGGAAAAAGACCATCTGAGTTGGAAAATCTGACCTGTCCTATCAAAATCGTCCTGCTTAAAATGACAGATCTGTTCCGTGCTGCAGCCGAGGCTGGACCCCATGACATCCTGAAATTGTACAACCCCAAAGGCAACATCATCAATATCTCCCCAGGTTTAGAGCCCAACAGCCCAAACACCTGCTACAAGCTGGAGGTGGTGGCCGCCGACTGCAACAGTGAGCCATTAGGTATCATTGTCTTTGCACCATGAGCCTCACACTGCTTGGATTTATTTAAAAACTGTTGGCAGTCTCTCTCTCTCTTCTTGTCATTTCAGGTGTGGAGCTTGCTGGTGCACTTGGATTTGACCTCTCGTCAATGGAGAAAAGGTAGATAGACTGAAAAAAAGAGACATTCTCACTTAATATTGTCCTTGTGGAAAAATCTGATTCCACATTAAATGTCAAAAGCAAATACCTGAAAAGCACAAAAAAGACGAAAAGAAGAAAGGAAAATTCACATATGCGTGCCTCTTCCAGCCAGTCAAGAAGTAGGATATGTGGTTACAATGTGCCCTCCCTGAGTTACAACACCGAAAAACAAGATGTTTTTTTGTGATAGTTTGTATCAAATGAACAAAATTCCTAAAGGTGTTGCTGATATATTGCCAAATCCGTGTTCTTTTAGGTCACTATGACCTTGGCCTTTGACCACCAGTATCTAATCAGTTCACCCAAATTAATGTTTGTGCCAAGGTTGAATAAGCACTGTGAAGGTGCTACTGAGATATGAGAATGTGAGAATGGGATGGACAGACATGGGGAATCCTAATCCCCTTGGTTCTGTCTGGCTGAGGCTCGGAGACAGATCTATGGTGTATCATGGTGTTGGTCCAGACTGCAGGGCCTTGAGAAGAAAATCCTGATCGAAGTTGGTGAGACTCCTGCTGTCGTTTATGAGATGAAGAAACAGGTGGATTTGTTCCAGATGAAACTGGAGGTACACTCAAAGTTTACTGTGACTGTTGTTGCTCATGTAGTTTCTGCAAATTAACATTGAACACTTCATTACAGGACAATGCAATTATGAGGTCAGCAATCAGAGAAGTTGTTTTTATACCACCAGTACAATACCTTATGTAAAGTAAAATTAATTAACATGAACAACAGAAGACTTTATACCTCATTTAAGTTGTGAATCAAAAATATCTTGTTTTGTAATAGGGCCCTTCTACTAATGGCTAATTGATGGGAATGTTATTGGATACAATTTGGCCTAAATTTGATTGGATTTATTGCTGTTGTCTGTCAGAGTGTGGAGCATCTGAGCTGGCTTGGGTTGTTTAAAGACCTGTCTGAGGGAACACACAAGCCGTCACCTTTCTATCACAAGAGGACCCTGCGGAAGACCAGGGAGGAGTGTGAGCACGTTCGAGAAAAATTTATTCAAATGAGGTATGTTCATGTTCAACACAGGAACCAATATACTGTCCAGACTCTGTTATGTGTTTAGTCGTCATGAATGACGTCGCTGTCGTTCTGCAGCTCTCTGGAGGTATCAGAGGAAGTGAGACAGTACTTAAAGACCCCAACTTTTGATAACTGGTAAGTTGCATTTGAACAAGACTCTCCAAGCAGCATCACCATCATCAGCATGATATTTTGGTGTGTGAGCGCATGTGTGACCACAGACAAACAACTAAAGCACATGTTCCATTGGTGTGTAGACAATGAGACAGCTAGTCGCCTAATGAGTGCAGTGCATTACAAGCACCTGTGATGCATTTCTGACGAGAACAGGAGCCCTCAGCCATTCATCTGATTGACACACTCATCTCAATATGAATAGGTCTGCAGAGGACTCACAAATCAAAGAAGGTCTTCATAAAAGGCCTAATCAGCCCACTATGTTTGAAGTAGCCTTCACAGGGAGAAAGTGCTCACTGCATTCAATCAGGTATGGCCATCATCACATTTATCCAAAAGCTTTAAAAGCAAACCCATGTAAATTTCAAGATCCATTTAAAACCACATACAAATGTTTTTTCTTTGCTTTTTGCCTGCATAGGATGATCATAAAGGATAAGGATAGCCTTATCCTTTATCAGTAATGTCTAATGTCAGTGAGACCCCCTATCGAGTCTCTTTCGTTCTGACTCTCTCACGCTCTCTTTTTCTCAATCCACACAACTTGTCAACTCTGGGTTTATAAAGTGAAACCACAAGTGAAGTGTCTGAAACCTGATTTTTATCTAATGACCATCTGGGGACAACTCCACCAGTATAAAGAATCAGATTGTGTTGAAGTCTATGTGAAAATGCCTCTATTTCTCCCTTGATTGATTAGCTCAGTAAACATTTTCCTAATGAGTTTGTGGTCTCAGTCTCTAGTCTCTAGTTTCAAGTCTTCAATAGAACATGATTTTCATATTTTAAATGCTTCAATTTAAAGTAAAATACATGATAAAGATTTAGGGGTGTCAACTCTGAAACACCGTGCCACACAGTTCCCTGCCTGATGGTCAGGACAGAGTACAGAGCAGCTCAGATCCAGCCCTCACTCCTCCCTGTAACAGCGCTAGAAATTCTTAATTGGGGAAGCAAGGCGGGGCTTTACGAATTTTAACTGTCTGTCAGTCACACATAGACATACGCAAGCTAGCTCTCTCGTATGTACACATGATCAATCACACATGCATACAGCCACTACAGCCACAGGAGGGTTGGGATGTCTGCAGATGAGTTGTCAGAGCATTCTGGTTGCAGCTTTCTGCTCGTCCAACTCTCCACTAAGACACAAAACCCTCATTTAAATATTTAAATACTGCTGTCTCCACTTGTTCCACCTGTTTTTGATTATGCTGTATTATTCTACTGTATAAAAACATAATGCATCCTCTTTTCTTCCCAATTACAAAAAGGAAACGATCAATTTTACCTTTTTACAGTTCAGTTAGGCTAATCCGTGCACTCAGTGCTAGCTGATCTGTTCACTACCAGTTTTTGCAAACAAGGTCAAGTCAGCCAGCCAATCAAATCAGTTCAGATTGCCTCTAAGACATTTCTTCAGAAGGTATGATTTGATTGGTTTGATACATACGTTACAGTTTTGACAGCTCTCCTAGCAACGGCATGGCAACACAGCAGTTGATTGTGGATGCTGCTGACAGTATTTTTATCTTTGCTTGCCTCCCACCATCAGTTACTCCTCCTCAGCTCCACCTTGTCCTCCAACTATGGTTTCCTCTAGTTTCCAAGAACCAAGGTGGCCGAAGGACAAATTATTAAAAAGAGGCTTCTCAACAGCATCTCAGAAACTAATAGGTGACGTTTCGTCAAGGGGAGTAGTTGAGGGTGTCTTTTGTTGCTTGCTCTTGGTGGTGGTCTAAACTCTTTCAATCCCAGGCCATTCACTCCTACTGAAAACAGTAGATATGTGCTGCAGGTAGACTTTATGTTGCAGGCTTATGCTAGAAAGAGATAAGAAAGAAACATTCTCTCATCAATAGTATCAAAGAATTTGGAAACAACACCATCTCAGAGCTGACAATAACAATCAGGGTAGAAACTCCTGCAGAACTCACACAGATGCTGGTATGAAGGCTCAGCTCGGGTGAAGGATATGTGTGCACCACTAAAGGTTCCCAACAGCACAGTGACTTTCATGATTGTTATTTACCCAGTGTAGTCAGAGGTGCATGTATTTTTAATCCTTTTTTTGGAAAGAAATGTTATTATTCACTTTTAAATGAGATGTCTTCCTGAACAGTTACTGTTTCATCTTGTAAGCACTGAAATTTGCTCTTTTCTGCTCTGTTCTTCTTCTGTATGTTTTATTGTTTGCTTATTTGTTTTATCTAGGGTGAAACATCAACAGTAGACTTTACAGTCATTATCAACCAGGAAAGTCTATTGCAAAGGGATAGCTTAGAGATTTAAGAGTTTATGATACAGTACTTCTCAGAAAACAATTACACAAACTAATTGAGTTAAACAACTCAGCAAGGAAGGTAGATGATCAAGGCTTTCATCTCAAATGTCACTCAAGAAATTCTTGTTACTGTCTACTTTGTGTGTCTGTGCAGGCAGTGGGAGGATACAGAGATCATGGTGCTCCTGCAGGTCATGTACACAGATCTAGATTTCATAGCAACATTCAACATTGAGCCCGAAGTACTGCAACAGTTCCTGTTTGAAGTCTACCGCAGATACAACAACATCCCTTTCCACAACTTCAAACATTGCTTTTGTGTTACCCAGATGGTAAATGACTCTGTGTGTGTGTGTGTGTGTGTGTGTGTGTGTGTGTGTGTGTGTCAGAGTGAACTCTTGTTAGGGAAAACCACGGGGAGCCCAATTGTGTTTGTAATTTTGTAATGGGGCAATTATGCCATGACCTTTAAGGGTAATTGGTGAAGGACATTTAGTCCTCAGGACCAATCCATGATTCACTGGAATCAACACATCCCTGAAGAAGGACATCAGGTTATTTGAAAGCTCATCTGTCTCATATTCATATAATTCTGATGATAATGTTACATATTATTATAATAATATGTAAATAATCAGGTTTACGGCCTCTAAGTGGTGCCAAAAATAAAAAATAATTTTTAAAAAGTGTCAATGAATACATCTTTAAGGTTGAATAAATTTTATATTTTCTTTTTTCCACATCATGTACTTCTTATCTGTGAATAGATGTACGGTTTGATCTGGCTGACTGACCTGAGGAGTACGATGGACACCATCGACCTGCTGATCATGCTGACCTCTGCAGTCTGCCACGACCTTGACCACACAGGTTATAACAATGCCTACCAGGTACATGCTCCCCTTTTGTGCTTCCACATGCTAGGCAGGAGACAGGGGACAGACAGCTCCTTCATGCCTTAGGAGTCATACACTGACTGTGGGGCCATTTCCACTGTATTTTCAGTATGGACAGGAGGCATAGTTACAATGTTTTGAAAGGAGAGGAGATTGTACAAGTACAAAAGTAAAACTCCCCTTTAAATTTAGCTGTTTATGATATTTCCTCAGAGGGAAATTTTCCAAAACCTACTTATTCCATCTAGTGGACAAACTCTGTATGTAACCTATTATATGCATATATACTTTTTTTTTTTTTTTTTTAAATTGTTGTCCTGTAAATATATCAGCAATAAGTGTTAAATCCATGATACCTTTTATCAACAAGCACCACACTATCAGCAGGCATGTTTAAAGATATTAGGGAATGTTGATGGCATTTACTTTTTGTTTTTGGATCTTTGGAATGCAGTGTGGGGAAGCTAGTATAGCACCAAGGCAACTATGAACCTCCTAAAACCAGAGAGAGGGTTGGGTGTGGGGGTGCAGAAAGAAGAATTAGGGAGGGTAAAGCATTAAGTTGGTATTTATCGAATATCTGAAAATTTCTGGTTGGGGTCTGGACCTTCTCTTCAAATGTTGCTATGAGCTTAAAATAGAATGCCTCCCACTGTCTTAAAAAATTATTTCTGTTCAGACTATAGACTGTACACCCAATTAAATAATAATCCCTGATACTGATCCAGATTGAACAGCCTCAGCATAAACTTTGTTTAATTCTCATTTAAAAAAACCTTAAAAACAATTGGATCTTTCAGATCAATGCTCGGACAGAACTAGCTCTTCGCTACAATGACATCTCTCCACTGGAGAACCATCACTGTGCTGTGGCTTTTGAGATCCTGGAGAAGGTAAGGGAAAAAAAAATATCCCACTGTTTATGAATGAGATTTTTTTTTCTTTTTAACTGACTGAAGTTAAAATGACAGTAGGGATGATTCTCTCTTGTGTAGACAGAGAGCAACATCTTTAGAAATCTGCCCATGGAACAGTACAAACGGATCAGAGAAGGAATCATAAAGTGAGATCTTCTTTCTTATTGTTCCATCATGCATATTCTCTAATTCAGTCCTCACTAAGTATCCATTACTCAACATTATGCAGTTTGTTTTTTGTCTTCCTGTAAAAGCAGGTGCATTCTGGCCACTGACATGACCAGACACAATGAGATCCTTAACAAGTTCAAGTCCATCATGCCAGTGTTTGACTTCACCAACAAGGACCACAAAGATGTGGTAAGAGAACCACACAAACACATCAGAACATATTATGGTAACGTTGTCTGTCACACCTAGACTTAGGCGAAGGAGTGTAACCCCTCAGCACTAGACCAGAAACTCTCAACATGAGTAAAGGATGACAGACAAACACAACAGGCCAAGGTTCAGTGTGATTTATTTTCTCAAGGCACAAAAGTGGCAATTTACTTGGGGCGGTCCCAACATACCTGTGGTAAAGACAGAAAAAAATAAAAAATAAAATAAAAAAATACACCATTACACACTAAGACCAAATTAACAGTGGATGATAAATTAATCCAAATACAACATTCAACAAGCACTTTAATTAAACAAAGAAAATACAAAAACAGACACAAATAGAGAGTCAACGTCACCTTTAAAACAGACAAGACAGCTCCTCATAGCGACACAGCAGCAAAAGGGTGAACTGAGGGTTTCTTCTTCTTTTAAACCCACAGCTCTCTCCAGGACTCCACCCACCCGGCATAAACCGTTAAATTTTTTAATACTTAAACATCATGTTCCCCTCTTTTAATTAATAAATAATGTTAACCTGTTTTTAGTAATGTCATTTTAACAGTATTTATTCGCAATCTTCACACATTAAGGAAATTTTTACTTGGTGTGATCCAGGTGCACTCAATCAGCAGCAATCAAGGGTATTTAGCCAGATCAGATTTGGCCCACGGCCTCTTAGGCCCAGAAAGTGGGCTACCGGTAAGTATAAACAAACAGAAATAAAATTAACAAAATAAAATAAAAATCATGTTCAGTCAAGGCAGACGTCAGAACATGGCAGCATGAACTGAGTATGCACCTTCAGCAAAACCACACTGCTCCAGGTGGCCATTGACTGTTTGATAGAGGTTTATTGTCTGTGGGTGACGGCTACAGTGGCCATGTGCTCCACATGGTCACATTGTCATTGGGCTCCTGTGACTTCATGTTTTCATTTTGTAAGGTTGGCTGGGTGGCTAAGGCCTGAAAAACTTAGGGTACACCAGTTATATAGGGCAGATGGATTTCTTTACTGATTGAGATGGACAATCCGGTACAGCAATATGTACAGTCCAAGCCTGGGAAATTAAACCAAAAAAATTGGAAAAAAAACTACTGTAAAGAAAAGTCACACACGAAACAAAGAAGAAGTCAAGAAGGCAGTGGCCCTTGTAGCTTTCTACACTGGCTGGTCACTGTTCATGTATGACCACATCTACATACAAAAGTAAATAAATAAAAAGACCCCCTGAAACTCCATCCTCCTTGCCTGTTTCAGCATGGGTCTTCCTAAGAGGCAGTGATTAGTAATCAATAACTTACAAACAGACTCCAATATATTTAAACCAGCATAACCCCATAGAACAGTGTTCAACTCGTCTCCAACTCAACCATTCTTGGTGGCTTTCAGTGGGACCCCCTTTCATAAGCGAATGGTACCCTCCAGTGCCGGTTTGACAGTTCTGTGTCTAGTACATCAGAGGAGAAACAGCAGACAAACAACTGTATTTTGATTTTTCTTTCCTAACACTTTCACACATAGATGGACATCCAGTACCAGTAATTATCATGTCTTCTTTTAAAACATCCTATTTACTTTACCAAACAATAGCCTGTTCATAAATGTTAACATTTGTATGCAGGCCTCCTGACATTAACAAACAAAAACATTAATGCCGATGTGATACCACCTTTTCTCAGACACCTTCAAACTGGCTTGTTTTTAATGGAAGTGTCCATGCAATATATTTGTATGCGTGAGCATCTTGTGTTACAGGACACGGGTTACCTTGTGACAAATTATCTTTTGTTTTTGCATTAATTCATAGAATAAATAATAAACAACTTTCCAATAAGAGCACATAAATGTTGGTGCACTTCTGATGACTAGATTGAATGGATGCTGAAACACAAGATGTGGAGTTAAAAGTAGATAAGCAAAGATAAAATGTGAGTAGTGCTCAGTTTGGCAGAAATTAATCAAAAACAACTATATGAAATAAACCAGAATGTTGGGGACATTTATCAAGTTGCATTGAAAACCTGCCACGCACATCTCACTATACAACTTTCTGTATTTCAAGTGCTGTACATGAGTCTTTAAGGAGTGACAAATAAAAATAATCATAATAATGCAAAATAAATCCACAAAATTTATTAAAACCAAGGACAGACAGACAATAAATACAGTTTAAATCATGGTTCAATAACAGAAATAGGAGAAGGTGGGTTTGAAGATAACACTTTTCTTGTACAATGGAGTGACTGGAGGGACCTGGAGACAATTAATGGAGTTTGAAAATCAAACGGGGGTTGAAGAAAAGTGCTCTGTTTTGCCTTCCCCTGGGTATCTGGTGAAAGTTTTTTTTGTACCTGCAGCTGATGATGATCCTGATCAAAGTGAGTGACATATCGAACGAGGCGCGGCCCATGGAGGTGGCTGAGCCCTGGCTGGACTGTCTGTTACAGGAGTTTTACAACCAGGTACTCTTTCCAACTTGGTGTAAAGGCGTTTCATATGTATATGCAGAACAAATATGTACATATAAATTGTACATATAAAGTGCTAAGTTATAGTGCACATAAGTAGCATGGGACATGATATAATAAACATGCTTCAGATATTATTGAATGTGTATAGGATATCACTTGGGTTACATGCTTATTATGGATGGTTTATTCAGCATGTATCTACAAGCAAAACAAATTGCTCCATGTATCTGTCATCAGAGTGACGTGGAGAAGCTAGAGGGTCTTCCAGTGACTCCCTTCATGGACCGAGACAAAGTAACAAAACCTTCATCTCAAACAGGCTTCATCAGATTTGTCCTTCTCCCTCTCTTCATTGAACTGGCCAACCTCTTCCCCTGTCTGGAGGTAAATCATGTGCTCTTACTCTGGGAAATATAGTAATTCAAGTTTGACTGTATTGCTTATTTATCATTTCTGCAGCAACACATCATTGACCCAGTGCGGAAGGCTCTGGACTACTACACAGAGATGGAAAAAGCTCTGGAGAGGGAGAAACAGAACCGAGCCCAGAATGAGAATATGTTCAAGAGCAAGGACTCTGCTGTGGGGGTGCACGGTACAGCTGAAAGCCACACAGAGGCTGGGCCTGAGTCCTCCAAGCAGACAGACACTCATTGAACTATGGTTAGAGACTGAACACAACTGCCATCATTTTACAATTGACATGACAGTAGTTGCAAGGCAGTTCAGACAAAGTAGTGTTGTTGAAATAAACGTTGTGTACTGTTTAGTTTCATCAACAACTTCATAAAGAGTTTAGTCTAGACCTGCTATATGTGTAAAGTGCTTTGATGCATGTAACTTTGTTATGATTTTGCGCTGTATAAATAAATTTGATTTGACCAGCAACAAACTTGCAGGTAAGACACGTGCTTGTTTCTCTTCACATTGCATTTATGGTGCAGTATTAATAACCAGTTTCAATGAAGGACTGTTTGGCTAGAGGGTTGTATTTGGGGAAAATTCCCATTTGATCAAAATGACCTCAAAGTCACTCACCAATGCATTTCTGCCATCTGTATCAACAAGGTAGGCATTGGTGGAAGTGATAGGAGTCATAGTTTTTGAGGAAAAAAAAAAGGACGGATGCTCTATTTCAGTTTGTTTCAAATTATGATTAAATTATGATTATTATAATTTTGAGTAAAAAAAAAAAACAAACTAAAAACTAAAACTGGTCAGGCATAATATGTATGACCAACTGAGACCTACCCATTCAGTTGCTGACACCTAGAGTCAATAAGTAGGGTTTGGTTTTTGTTGTTTTGCTGTCAGTCCAGCTTACACACACACACACAGATAGATATTGATAGTTGGTATGGAGTGGATGAATGGTCTAGCTAGTTGCAGCAAGTGAGTGGTGTGGCAGATAGGAACAACACAGCAGACAGTAACACTGGTGCAGGACGTAAGGATACACAAGTAAGGATTAGTCCAGAAGAAATAACATGTATTTAGCCAGTAGTAAATAGACTGATCAGGCCATAGATGGATGGGCAGTCAGGGTTTTTACCCTTGGTTGATTACAAGATGGAAGCCAGGTAAACCAGGTAATTATTGCATGCGCATGCACATACACACGCACATACACACACACACACAGGGGGGGGAGAAGACACAAGAAAAAGGGACCCTAACCAGTGACATGGATTGCGAATAAACCAGCTAGGAACTCTATATGCATGGCACCTACTTATATTTACACAAAGTATATTTTTACAAAGCAACGTTCTCGTGTATTTGTTCTTACCAACTAAACAAATAAATGAAACAAATAATGACAGACAGACAAGGAGAAACAAACAGAAAACACACAGAGATCCAGGGGCCTGTACCATCGAATAGGATTAACAAACCATCTAATCCCCAAAAACAAACATGTCTATCCTGAGAATGAATGTAGGAGGAGAGAGAATGCATTAAAAGTGTAAGCAAAAACAAGCAGATGTAAGGAGGGATTAAGGATGCAGCAGTCTAGGCCTCAAACATATCTAGAATGTAATTAAAATGTTTTTAACTATAGGATATGCCATAGAGGAAAGTTTGATCTTGAAAGCTGTGAGACAGTCTGAGCCCCCCTCTGTCACAACTGATACTGATATTGGGAGTTCCAAAGAAGATGTGCTTACTGATTGACTTGAGGAAGCAAAAGTAAACCTACAGAGAGCAAAGTGATCTACTGATACAATAAGGAACTATGAGCTCTCTGCCATGTGATGGAGCTTTGCAAGTTAGGAGAGGGATTCTCCATCAACTGAAGTCTTTTCAGAGAATTGTCAAGACATCCTGATAATAATGAATTACAATAGTCAATTCTAGAGGCAAAGAATGCATGCACTAGTTTTTCTGCATACCCTTGAGACAGGATGCTTCTGATTTTCAAAATATTGCGTCAGTGAAAGAAAGCTGTCCGAGAGACTTTGTCATGATTAATTATAGTGTGTGAGGAAGAGTCATTTTTAACATGGACAAACTGATATCTATTTGATAAATATAATTTAAACCATCCTTGTGTAGTTCCTTTAATCCAAAATTCATTTTTCAGTTGAAGAAATAAAATATTATGGTCAATGGTGTCAAACAAGCCATTCCTGTACAGATTTACATACGATTGGCTAGTGACTATTTTTTTAAAGTTGAAGGTTTAGATGATGAGGCTATAGAAACTACTTTTACAGACTTTAACAGACTGCATCTTCCAAATGATGGAAATACTGCTGGGAAAAATCCCAAAACAATTATGTTAGTTTGTAAAATATAATATCCAGCATACAATATAGAAGCTTGCCATATTTGACTGGCCTATTACATGTACACCCATAGCTGACAATAATCACATCTGTCTATTCACATTTTTTTCATGGTTAATTGACATGGGTTAATGATAATCTACACTATGACCATTACCACTGTGATTGTGCTATTTGATGCATTTGATGCATTACTGCTACACCTTCATTTACCTGATACCAGTACACACTGCACTATTTGCTAATATTTCCACTCAATCAGTTCTAATGGCCCACTCAATATATCAGTCTGTAACATTCATATAGAAACTACTCTGAGGGGCGAAACTGGTTCTGCCAGCCACTGAAAATTTTAACGGATATATTTTAAGGGATCCTCGGACAATCCACTCAAGCTCAAGGGGCCGTTCTCAGAGGGGGGCTTTTATACTTTTTGACCTCAAACTCTACCATAACCAGCACAACAGGTTAGGTGTTCACCATAAATTGTCATGGTGATAAATCCCAGTAAGATGTGATTCAGTTTTGAAGCACCAAAAACCCATGTGAATTTACCTCGATAGCTCAAAATTCTGCTTTGTGTTACAGGCCCCTGGAAGCTAAGGGTGTGACAGCTGTAGTTTTTGACATCCTCTTAACACGTCAGGTACAGAAAATGAGCCTTTCATAAGAATATTTTACTGCAGATGTGGTTAAATGTGGTTAAATAGATATTTTGAAGCTATTTCAGGACTACCCCCCCATAAGAAAAAGCTAAATAAAATCTAAATGTGAGATGTGCCATCGGAGATTTTTCACTTTCCACCACTATGTTTCCCAGTAAGTAAAATGTTCTTCTACATGTCTACTTGTGTAATTTCTTCCTCATTAAACATTTCATTAATCAATAGATGTAAAAAGAAACAAAAAACACGACAGCTGATAGATATTCATCTAATACCTATACCAATTATACCATTGAGCATTGGAAGGTGTAGAAGGAATTATTGGACTGTAGATGTCACCAAACACTGAGCTGGGAAATGGTTCTCATTACTGTCACATCTCAAAACCTGCTGCAAAACTGCTTTAGTCATTCAGGGTGAATGACAAACAAACAGGGCGGGAATACTGTGACACTCCATTAGCCTGTTACGAGTAACTGGAGCTATTCTGGTTTGCTTAAGCAAGCTCATAACCTGATGTCATAGATTATCATAATAATTGTGGCTGAAATGGAAACTTTGTGTCACAAGTTTTGACATAGCAAATCCTAATTCAGTCTCTGCTACAATTCATAAAGAGTCTTAAATGAAGATGGTTCCTTCTATGTTGCTGTGGATTGTCTTTCACTGTTTCTGAAAACCTGCCAGGCAACATACCTGTGGGATATTTGTGAAGCCATGAAGGGTAGGCATGTGGTTAACACTCTAATATATAGCTTTCACCATGAATGGCAATATTAAATGCGAGCGCAAATCATTTTACTTATACTATTTACCGTTTATCAAAAATAGTGTTCAATCAAGTAAATAATCACACATAAACTAACAGACAAACATTGTTTGGATGTTACCAGGGACAGCCAGTGACCTATTTGAGAGTTTAACTCCCTTATGTAACTTTTGTATGACGACAGTGTACGATTGGCTGCAGCTGCTGGAGTTATCCCAACTTCCTCATTGGGCCTGATTGGAGCAGTACCTGGTTCAATCCACCAATCAACCTTATGCAATTTGGTACTGAAAGGATAAATCTTGAGTCAGCCTGACATTTGGCCTCATATGTAGAGGAAGTGTATACAGTGGTAATTTAACATTGGCTGTGTTCTTGTGGCAATGTTTAAGGGGGTTCCTTTTTCATTCTCAGTTGAAAATTCAACTTCAGGAAGCATTCAAAATGAAATTTCATATCACTTGTAGCTGTTGAGTTAATGTTTGGGCAAATTATTGAATTTTTCTCTGTCAAGGATTGCAGCTTGAGTGAGAACATGGAAGGCAGTGTTGGTTGGGGGGGTGTAGATGTGTTAACATTCCAAAGGACCTGAAGAAAAGTGCAGCAGCTGAGCAGTTTCCTCAACTTGACTGAAGAGGGAAATCCAATACTTGACCCACAGTCCTACAACCATGATAATGAGCTGATAGCTGTTCAGGACAACACACTCACTTTTGCACTGAGTGGCTCATCAGTCTCCACAGCTCTCTCTGTGTAGGGACGAGTGAGGGTGATTTCTTATAGGGCCAAATAAAGAACTACTCTATTTTTAGGCTTGAGGCCCTTTATTATTCCCCGGAGAGAAGACCCATCTGACTGAAACAAGAGAAGGTCCAAGCTCCTTACCCCTGAAGAGAGAGAGCAGCTAGAACAGCTGCTGTTCTTCCACAACAGACGGAGCAGAGCAGGAGAAGCACAGGTGGGGCTAATAACATGAAACACACTTAATCACTGACAATTGCATTATCTGTGCTTTTCCTGATGTGACAAGTCAAAATGCCTGCAGACAAAGCAATGATGTTCCTGGGGCCTAGAGCTATTATTTGTAAAAATGAGACATAATAAAAACAGTTTCTATGTACAGGAGTAACTTAAGTGTTGAGTGTCTTTTGTTCCACTGATGAAGATTTACAATGACTTCCTGTGCCCCAGTTGTTGTAAATGAACCTGCTAAATGGAGTTTAGCCATCATTCATATTGTTTGCTTTCACGCTACTTTAGTCTGTGATTGGATAGTTTGTGTTGGCATATAAAACATTTAATATTGAAACATTTTCTCCCTTATAATTTCATAAAGAATGGTAACCATCTTCAATTTACCCTTAAAGGTATTGCTTGTTTTGATATGCTGTCATCCTATTTACTCTCTTTCTCATATCAGCTAACTTGAATGACTTATTTGTCTCGAATTTATTTGGGTTACCGTCCCTCGTGTATCTGAGATTAACTTTGCATAATATTTCTGTGGGTTAGTTTACCATTGTTGTATGAGCCTCCTACTATATTACCTGACAGAATAAAGGGCTGTTTGGGAAGTTCCAACACACCGCAGCGTACGGTGTGGTTTTATTCTGGAATTCTTCCTCACTCCTGCGGATCATTTCCTGGGAGAACTTTTCCCCCCAAATGTGATTGGGCGGAGCGTGGCCGACGCCTCCTAAGGATCAGCCAATTGTCCGGCGGACTCGGGCCGGTTCCGTTATTTACTCGGAGTTGATCAAGAGAGTCTGCCCGTCCGGTCGTTCCACCTTACACGTAGGGTCGTACCCGGTTCTCGAGGAAGAGAAAGAAAACAAAAGTTGTTGCATCGGGCCGCGCCTCTTGCCTCCAGCTCGTGTTTCCCGGCCTCTCTCTCTCTGTTCTAACCGCAGTCAGAAACACGCACAGGGATGGACCCGCTGGTTGCCGCGATCGACCAGGGCACGAGCTCTACAAGGTTTCTGGTGAGTGACGTGGTGGAGGGGGCTACAGGCTAGCGCACAAGTCCCGCGGGCTGAGCCGTCTTAAGATAAGTCTTTCTCCAGTTAGCTGCTGTGTTTTGGTCTCCTTTTACGTGCGCTTTCTCGTTTAAGCACGTGGCCCAAAGGACATGAAAGAAAACAATGTTTGGAGTTGAAACGGGAACTTAACGGAAACTTAAATGACTTTAGGTCCGTTAGCTTACAGGCTACACGCGGCTCAAGTAACGCTACGTCTGCAAAACGCTGTTCTGTTTTAGGTCTCTTTCATATTTGTTCTCATACTATCAATACTATCAATGACTATAAATGAAGGACATCCACTGATCGAATTAAGTCATCAACTCCCCCCCCCCCACCTCGCTTACATACTGTGGGTCCCCCAGTTATGAATGGGCGCATTACGAGATCAGCTTTTTGTTAAAGTTACTCTTTACCTTGTACAGCGTTTATCTTTCATTGACACCCTTCTATTTGGCTAATTTACATAAACGCAATCTGTGTCTTTATGGTGTCCTTATTAAAAGTGAAATTCGCCCAGTGCAGATCAGTTAAAGTTTCTCTCTCAATGTAGACAGTGAGCTCTACACTAGAAATGTAGACTGCAGTTTATTCTTTGACCATAAAAGACAATTTAAGTCTTGTTATCTGTGGGCTGATGTGATTAGCAGTTGTGTTGCAATCCTAATTCACACAGTAATGTTTACAAACACTGAAGTGATTGTTAAAATGCCAATCAACTTTTTGACTACATGAAAAGAAATATTACACAATAATCAGATTAGCTGTAAAATGACTAGAAAACTCCTGAAATGTAAATGAAATTAATTCCAGGTTTTGCTGAAAATTTGATTGCGCAGTCTTTTTATTCCGCTGTCTTGTCTCAGTCCCCCCTCCAACCTCCCACCTCCTACCTCCTCAGATGTGTCTTGGTTAGTGACCAGTCCTCTCTAAATGTCAGATAAGGTAACTCTGACCAGGCGTTACACTTTAACCTAGAGGACTGAGGCAAAGTTGCAATGAAACTCAAAAACAAACGTGTCATAGATGATGATGATGATGATGATTAAGTCACAGTTAACTCAACTGTCCTCCCTCCTCCAAATTCCACTAACCATCCCTAAGATTTTATATGGTATATTGATTGTGTCATAAAGATGATCTTCACTTTTCTTTTACTTGACACATGCAATGTAAAACTTGTGTGGACCACTATGATCTGACGTAGTTTCTAAAAGAAATTATAGTGATCTTCAAAGGGATCGTGTGTGTGCACTGTTTGTGCTGAATACGCTAACTGTAATTGGATGACAGTCAACTGAGTAGCTATGACAGGTTAAATGGAGGCAGAATTGGAGTGTTTCTGGTTTATTCAGTCAGTCTATCTGTCCTTTCATACTGGGGAGATAATCCTCTATGTCGCGCAATAATGTTACTTCTGAATACCTAGACGTTATCAAACTTTTTTTAGTGTCATTGAAGTGGGTGTGTATCTCTTCAGTCTTCTTTTTAAAAGTATCATAAAGAACTCAAGGTTGCAGTGTTGTGTGAAACTTTATGTGGGTCATGTGTCCATGAAGGTTAATGGCTCTCAGTTTTTCATGGTGCAGTGTGTTCTGGGTGGAAACAATTGTATGAGAAGGTGGGCCTGTGGTTTCCTGTAGTGCTACAGAGAGGTTCATCCTATTACTCAATTGGAATAAATGCTGACTACTGTCTGGCTGAAGATTGTAACCAATATGCTGCTGCCTGTTAATTCCTTTCCATTATTTAAATTGGAGTCGCTGTTTATTTTTGCTGTCACCTGGCAGCACCCTGATGAGTTATGTTCAAAATCCAGCCAAGGGTGATTGCCATCTTTTTTATTTGCACTATTCCCATTTCACAAGATTTCATCACTTCACTCTGCTCCAACATTGTGCCAAATTTTGTGTTCACTCACACTGATTATGCCTTGTTCTGGCACCTTCCTTGCTTTTCTTATGTTTGATCTTGACTTTCCGATCTATGTTTCTCCAGGTGTTCAATGCAAAAACAGCCAAAGTCATAAGTCACCATCAAGTAGAAATCACGCAGAGTTTCCCCAAGGAGGGGTGAGTTCATTATAATCCAATATGCTTACATCCATGGCTACTAAGAACCCAAATTCTCAGTGTATATACTTTTTATACTTGCTTATTTCCAGATAAGTTTTTATTTCATACTTGATGTTCTTTATGCAAATATTAATTGCAAAGGAAACAATTTAAAGGGTGTACACAGTGAAAATGGTTTAAAAAAAAAAAAAAAAAAAAAATATATATATATATATGAATATGAGCAGGAGTTGCAGATTGCAGTTTATTCACCATGATTAACATTCATGTTCAATCTTTGACTCTATTTGACATGTGAAACATACCGGAGTCTAATTTATTTTTATGATTTGATGTATGATTTGATGTACTCCACTGAGAATTGGGTTGATGAACACAAAATACCAGAGGCCATATACTGTACAGCATTAGGTGTTACCTGCTCAGGTCCGGCCAGAAACTCATGCTGCTTGCAAAAGTCTGCAAAAGTCTGAGATTTACAGGAGACAAATGTGGACAACATCATAATTAAAGATATTTAGTAAGAGGATTCAATAAAAACACAACATACGTTGATAAAGAAGCCAAGCAAATGACTCGCAAGACCGCTCACATTAACACAAATTTTCATCAGAGTGTATACACAACAAAGTAAAACTAATTACAAGTAAACAAATGTCTTTATTTACTTGTGCAGAGCCTAAGGCCTCAGAAAACTCCTGTGACTTTACTGACCTTGAAAAAAGATATTAAATAGTTCTTTTCTTTTTTGTCATAGAAACAATCAGTGTAGCCACAGCACAGAAATACACTTGGATTATTTTTTTATCTTGACTCATGACAATTCATTCAGAGGAGCTGCTGTTTTTTTGGATTACTTAATTTAAATTCTCACTTTAGACTTTGAGCTCCCATAACAGATTCCTCTACATGGTGTAAGAACTTTCTCTAAAGCAGTATAACCTTCTGACAGGCAGCAGGTAGAGTGGATTTGTGTGTTTACATACCTCTGTATGTGTTTCCATCAGCTGGGTGGAGGAAGACCCCAAGGAGATAATGCAATCAGTGTATGAGTGCATAGAGAGGACTTGTGAGAAACTCTGTCAACTCAACATTGACATCTCCAACATTAAAGGTGGGATGCTGCTTTTGCCCAAAACACAGAAACCTACATCATACATAACTGTGAGTGGACGTGTATTGATAACAGGCTCACCTATCACTGGATGGGAAAACTAAACTGCTGTTAACCGCACCCAAATGAAAGAGGAACGGGCAGGAGACATTTTGTTGACATTTATGTTATTGTTTTCTCAGCGTTGGGAGTAACCAATCAGAGGGAGACAACTCTGGTGTGGGACAAAGAGACCGGAGAGCCCCTCTACAATGCCATCGGTGCGTACATTGAACATATGAATGAACAAGTATTGCTGCCAAATGTCATAATTTGTAATCATATTATTTAGATTTATCATTTATTTACAACAAAGATACCACTATCAGCTGGGAAGTTATGTAAATTAACACAGCATTTCTGTCTATCTATAGACAGCAATCCCTTGAAAGCTTTACACTTATTACCTTCAATTTTATCTGTAACATTGTGAGGTGTCAGACATACCAATCTTGTTTCAAACATCATGACTTGAGCACATCTGATTAAATCATGTGCCCAGCAAATGACTTGGATGCATCAGATTCTAGTGTCCTGTGTCAAGTCTGTCCCTTTCCCACGTGTCAGTGATTCAGAGTAGGGGCCAAGCACATGCAGTCACCACCCACTCCCGCCTTGTGTTCTAATATTACTAGCAAAGACTGGTTTTCATTCATAGCCCCCAGCCCTTTAGCTTCAGTTTGATAGGCTAGTTTGTTTGCAAGCAGTTGAAACTGGTATTTACATGGAATGTGTTGGGGGTGGGTTGTCAGTCTATTGGTGTGCACAGCAACTCCTCAAGATATGAGAATAAGGAGTTACTTAGTTAAGCCACTGTTTAAAAATGTCACTACTATAATTAGTAATATTTAGAAGAAGCAAATTCTGGTGGATTTGGTCCAGTGGATCTTTTGATTTCATAGATTGCAAAACTGCCAAATAGTTCAGCTTTTAAAGATTTTACATCAATTGAATATTCAGCCACAGATAAATCAGTAGTGGAAAAAAAAATCATAAGTGTTGATTTCAAGGAAGCCAATCTACAATTTGTCAAGAAAATTCACCATGAACCCAGTCAAAATGTTTCAGCTTTCTGAGCTCACTTGGGCTCGCCATGTCTATCTGGCAGCTTTCCACACCATGTGTTCCTATCCATTGCAAAATTGTGATCAGTTGGCAACTCTGTTACTCTGTTCTCCTGAGTGATTGAAGACACTGGGCCCCAGATCAGCAGTTAGGCTCCTTTCTTCTCAGAGAAGTGACATTACAGGTCCTTAGAACCTGTGAGGTCTGTGTTGCCAGGACTCAGCATGAACAGGTCTATGCCTGCCTCCTAGCCTAACTTCTTCCCAGCTTTAATTTTCTAGGGAAGATTTGACCTATGTGTTGATGAATTCCATTCAGTTTTGTGAAATGCTCCTAGTCTGGTCCCTTGCCAGGGTCCAATTTTCTTGTGAAGCCATCTAAAATGGCGAAGCAGTGGAGACATTTCTGTTAGCCTCTGTTAACAGAAGCCTCTGTTGTCTCTAGTTTGGTTGGACCTGCGCACACAATCGACAGTCGAGAGACTCATCAATAAAGCTCCTGGCCAAAACAAGAACCACCTCAAGGTGAGAGATGATGGACAAAACATGTCTTTTTCTCAACAATGGACATATGGAGGTCAGGTCAGAGATCTGGGATAGTTTTTGGTGGGCAAGAGTCAAAGCTTATTATTTTTTCTTTCTTTGTCAGTGAGGACAGTTTTTATGACAATCAAACCTTGAAATCTGTTTTCATACTGTCCTCAATCTTTCTAGCACAAGACGGGCCTGCCCATCAGTACTTACTTCAGTGCGGTGAAGCTCCGTTGGCTGCTGGACAATGTAGATGAAGTGCAACAAGCAGTTTTGAGCAAGCGAGCCATGTTTGGTACAGTGGACTCCTGGATCATCTGGGTAAGAAAAATTTCAAGCCTGACACAGCTACACCCCTTTGGTTCTTATTGCGTAAAACACACCTAATCCCTTGTTTTTCCTTAGTGCCTAACTGGGGGCAGGAACAACGGGGTCCACTGCACGGATGTGTCTAATGCCAGTCGAACCATGCTCTTTAACATCCACACCATGGACTGGGATCCTGAAATATGCAGGTACGCATATCCATTTAAACTCCTACAGTACATTTTTGAAAAGCGTGTGAAAAGCCAAAGATGCTAATAATGCTTTAAGTCCCCATTCCATTTCCAAATTAATGATTCTCATCACTGCCTAAACACAAACTACTGTGAGTACTTTGTTGTTTTGGATTTTTGATACAGAACCTCTCTAGTTTTTTGCATACTTATGATTGCTGTGCTGTTCATAGGTACTTTGATGTCCCCATGGAAATCCTCCCCAAAGTCAGGAGCTCCTCTGAGATATATGGCTGGATGGTAAGATCTGATGAAATGAGCATGTTTTCATTTATACAGTGGCTTCTTTTGACTTTGGACCTGACATACATGTCTATCTAAAATCATGATAATTTCTAGTCATAAAATATGGCACTGAATGGTCTCATGAAATGCCATAATCACTGTCATGACAATATAACGTGATTATATCAAGTCAATATTAATCTAAACAGATAATGATCTGATAATATATAAGAGAAACTTTCTTTCTTTCACTGAACATATTTTTTCGACTATTTGAAGTGACTCAAATATTTGTTAGTTACCATCATTGAGTATGTGTGGCAATTTTCTGTTGTGGATTTAAGGAAGTTCATACTGGTACGGACATGCTGGACTTCACACACTTTTCATAGCTGGTAATGTCTAACTGAGTCAGTGTGAATAGAGCTGGTCATTGACAGCAAAGGAATGGACATGTTAATGACTTCCTGGTCTGATAAGAAGGTAGATGCAGTACTGATAGAACAGCAGAGAAACAAAATTTAGCAAGCTGATTTATAAAATATCATGTTAGGGATCTACAGGTCTTATTGTGTGTCTTTGTCTGTGGTCATTTCTTATCTATTGGTATTATGTATGAAATCTTTGTAAACATGCCTGACTTTGCCCTGTAGTCCACAGGGTAGCATAACAGTTTAGTTTGTCTTCCTCTTGTTCTACATTAGATTTTTGTTTTTCTTCTTTGAGTATGTGACTTTTTTTTTTTTTTTTTTTTTTAAACCGCAGAGAAACCTCCACCTCATCCTTGTCTACTGTCTACCAAATGACAGCATGTGTTCATGTAGAACTAATTGCTCCCAAATTCTATCCTTTCCAGTGATTGAAATAAAGGAATAAATAACAGTAGACAAAAGGACATCTGCAATGGCAGATGTTTGTGCAAATTACTTCACAGGTGAGATGTTGGCTCCTGCTTTGGCCTTTTGGCCTGTTGCACCTCCTCTAGTGCCAATTTGGACAGCTGCAGAGCCTTCAGCTGGAAGCCACCGTTCACTGATGTTTCATCCCCTGCTGCAGAGCAACTGGACAACTGTCTTGCTGACAAAGCCCCTGCTTTCCACCTCCATGAGGAAAACCCTGGCTTTCCACCCAGCCTCTTGACACTCCACTGCTAGGTCTTTGTACTTCAAGCCTTTCCTCTTGTGGGCTGCTGCAATGCCCTGTCCTGCCTAAGGGATGGTAAGTTCGATCATAATGACTCTTCTCTCCACTGCAGACCACATGACGATGTGTGGCCAGAAAGTGGTTGTTGTGATCTCTCTTGGAAAGACCAGCTTTTTCTTGAGGTCTGCCACTCCTTACCTGGTCTAAGAATGGCGTTCTTCTATGCAGGCATTCGGTGCATTTCGCCAGATTTGATGAGGGCCGTTACTGCAGGCTATGATGTTTCAAGGCTGTGGTTTGTGGTTATCCTGCATTTCTTTTTCCTGACATTTTGCCAGCTTGGTTACAACTTGGTCATGGCACCACCTAAAGCGAGCCTGGGTCAGCACCACCTTGCATTACAGTATGCGCTAGAGGCTAGCCTTGTTGTTACTACACAGAGGACAGCTCACTTCACTCCCAAACCACTGGGTGAGGTTCTTGGGGCATGGGAGAGTGTCATAGACTGCTCTCATCAGGAAGCTGAGTTTGCTCTGTGGCGTCCTCCAGATGTCCGCCCAGCTGATGAGCCTCTGCACAGTAGCCTCCCATCATGTCCAGGCCCTTTGACTGCCCTGGGATACAGTCGTAATGTGCAAGCGCTCCAGCTCTACCCTGGTGACTTCATCCACCACCATGATCTTCTGCTATTCCTTGGAGGCTTTGGTCCAGAACTGTTGCAAAGCACCCCATCTGAGTTACAGGCTGGCGATGGCATTCTTTACCTCAGCTGGGGCCTTCCACTTGTAGCCTGTCTTGACAGGAACTTTTGAGCTTCTTACTAGCTGGTCAGCAGAGTCCTTCAGTTCTGGTACAAGGCACGCCCTCTCCTGCTTGTTCCCGAGCATGATGGATTTCAACGGGAGCGCCCCCATGTTACATCCGAAGAGGCCTGCATCCAAGAAGCAGCAGGGCAAGCCCATCAACTTTCTAATGTAACCATTGGCTAGGCTGTCCATCCTGCTGACCTCTGACATGAGGATCTCACAGATGTTCAGTGGCCACATCACATGTTACCAGTGTGTGCCGGTAATACCACACCTTGGCTATGGAGCTTCCCTAGCAGCTGGCTTTGGTTGATCTATGCCAGGCTCTCTGCAAGTTGTTGCTTGGCTTGCTTTCCCATCTGTCTGTCAGACATGTCTGCAGTGTGCTGCCTCCCCTGGCTACAGTGGGGAGAGCAAGTATTTGATACACTGTCAATTTCCCCTCTTACAAAGCATGTAGAGGTCTGTAATTTTTATCATTGGTACACTTCAACTGTGAGAGATGGAATCCAAAACGAAAATCACGTATGATTTTTAAATAATTTGTATTTTAACAAGAAATAAGTATTTGATCACCACTCAACCAGTAAGAATGCCGGCTCTCATTGACCTGTTTTTCTTTAAAAAGTCCTCTTTTCAGGGACTTCAGGGACAAAATTGTAGACCTGCAAAAGGCTGAGATTGGCTACAGGACAATTAGCAAGCAGCTTGGTTTGAAGGCAACAACTGTTGGTGCAATTATTAGAAATTGGAAGAAGTTCAAGATGACAGTCAATCTCCCTTGGTCTGGGTCTCCATGGAAGCTCTCTGCTCGTGGGGCATCAGTGAGTGTGAGAAAGGAGAGTTATAAGCCCAGAACTACATGGTAACAGACTACACCATCATGGATTAAAATCCTGCAGTGCACGCAAGGTCTCTCTGCTAAAGCTAGCGCATGCCCAGGCCCGTCTGAAGTTTGCCAATGACCATCTGGATGATCCAGAGGAGGAATGGGAGAAGGCCACGTAGTCTGATGAGATCAAACTTTTGGTATAAACTCCACTCACTGTACAACCCAAAGAACACCATCCCAACCGTGAAGCATGGAGGTGGAAAGATCATTCTTTGGGGATGCTTTTCTGCAAAGGGGACAGGACAATTGCACCCTATTGAGGAGAGGATGGATGGGGCCATGTATCTTCAGATCTTGGCCACCAACCTCCTTCCCTCAATAAGAGCATTGAAGATGGGTCAAATCAAATCTGATTTATTAGTATAGCGCGAAATCATAACGATGAGGAGCACTTGGCGACAGTGGCAAGGAAAAAGCGGCAACCACCCCCCCCTCCTCGAAATGACTCGACGACGAGGGGTATGAAAGTTAACATGAGTGGGGGGTGAAGCTTCATTAGGACTAACTTACTCATCCTGCTGCAGCCAGGTTTCTGCTTACAAAATAAATCAATACGATGATTATTATGAGATCATTGACCAGGCGCATTGCCAGACACTTTTTACCAGGACACATGCCCCGGTAAACATGCGTTGTGTCCCCCTGTAAAATTCTCAATGAAATTTCATGAATAAGTCTTTTTTTTTTTTTTCATCACAGAATGATATCCGTACCCCTACACTATGACGGACGCATTTAGGAGGAGTGTACAGCTCCTGTGACAGTGCCCAGCCTAATAGGACTGCAGCAAAATCACTTCATAGTAGAGAGGTTGCGTTGCAAGTGCTGGGTGCTTCTATGCTGCATAATCAATGAATGGTACAGGCGAAATTCAAATGCAAACACTGCTATTGGCACGCTGTCACTATGTGTGGACTGGACGTACATTTGTCAACAGACAGCTTTCCTTCAGCTATGGACATAAGAATGTTCTTCAGAAACAGAGGCGACCAGGACAGAGAAGCAGCAGGGCGGAGGAAAAATGGAAATGAGATGAAGAGAGGTAGATTAAGTTGTTTTTACTTGTGCACTGTGCCTGATGTTAATGGAAAATTATTGAATTAATAATTATATATCAGGAGAGAGTCCAGCTAAAGTAGCTAGCTTACCCACAGGACATTAACACACGCATACGTTGCTCTGTCAGCTGGGAAATTTTATCAGGCTGTTTTTAATTTTTAGACTGAGGTAACAACAACATACATTTGATAATAAAGCAGGCCTACAAACAGGCATACTTCCACCTGTTTTTTAACATCAAACTGGAACAATGAACAAAACAGCCTAGACCAGATTATGACAAAATGATTCCGCAGCATTTGCATTATCTAACCAAAATGTGAGTGAAAATGGGAATAATGTGCATTCATGGTATTGCCATGAGTGAACACACACAATGAAACAGGAATACTCCCTTATCAAATGTATCAATTCCATTTGTGTGATTGGCATTAATATGGTGAGGCTGTGTGTGTGGAGGGTGGGCTGCGCCCCCCTCCCAAAAGCTGATTTTGATGATGGTGAATATTCAACAGTCCACATTTAATTGCAGTGTTATTTGAGATCAAATTTGTGGTTGTTTTGATTTCAGTTAAGTTTTTGTTTTTAGCTCCTCTTCTGTTTAATTTGGGTTTAGTACGTTCTCCAAATTTAAGTGGTTGGTGGACAGAGCCAGATTAGTGCCTTAGCGAGCTATGTTGAGCCGAAAGCCAAGCTTTCCCGTGTCACGAACTTGGGTCTCTTTTAAGTAGGCTATATCACCGGGTAACTTATGCTGCGAACATAACCTGGTCCGGACCAGCTTTTGTTCCGACTTTCGGCTTAAAGTCAGCTATAAAAAGCGTTGCCCCTTCACTGATTGCCTTCTTTGAACATGAACTCACTGTTTCTGGAAAATCCAGTGGATTTGGGTGCAGATGTACTCTTCGGAGGGAGAAAGTTTTTCCAGACCGGAGTGATCTGTTGGCATTTTCTGACGATATTCTCTGAGTGATACAGATTCTCAGCTGAGGGAATATATTACATATGTAATCTTGTTGACCATATGCAAGTAATGGGACCAAACAAAGCCAAGCCATGTGTGATGTGTTTTATTTTTTATTAAAGTTCTGGAAAAGGAACAGTCTTAAGTATACAATGCCAATCATGATCACCAAACATTTTAAAGTAGCATTTACTGAAGTACCCTTTTCCTCTTACTTCAGTTGCTTGATCTCAAGTTTTAGTTTCTTGATTTCCAGCTCTTTTTTTCTGATTATCCAGCTCTAGATTCCTTTCATAGAGGGCACTCACATTGTCTGCTCCAACCTGTATTAATAGGTCATTGAGGTGTTCATGTACATGACAACTTTGACAGTTACCTCAGTGTGGGGGCCAGCAAAGGTGTCTAGCGGCTTGAGCAACACTGTCTCTCCTTCAACTTGCTGCCAGCACCAGGGACTGATTGAATAGCCTCCATGATCAGCCGCCCTTCATTGTTTGCAAGGGCCAGGTCCTCTGAGGCCAGGTAATCTGCTGGAGAGGGCCCCTCCAGTCTTTCTCCTCAAATTTTTCTTCTTGTCTGCTTAAAATAATATTAACACTTAATATGTTATGCAGTGTTTTATCCACATTCCACTAAAAGAGTGATAAATGCACAGCAAATAAATACCACTGTGGATTATATTTTTGTGCTTAGTCCAGATTTGTACTGTTGGCACTACAACTAATAGAACACCAATTAGAAAATGTATTTATTTATTTATCACAAATAAGACAAATCAAATTAATTCCACTTTGATTTTGGCCCTAATCTAAGTGATTTCCATGTATTCTTCATTGTGAGACAATGTCAGGGAGGGAAGTTATAATATATTATATCAGCTATATTATCTTACGTACTATATTAACTTACACATTCTGATAATTTTTGTCAGGCTCCTCTCTCGCCTTGTTTGTAGAAACAGAAACAGCTTTTAGCTGTTATCAGTCTGAACTCTTCATAGCTTTCCATTATCATAATCTGCTCCTCTTGGCTGAAATATGCAGCATAATTGGATAATTTTTTTTCCTCCGGAAATGCCGTCAAATGACGCCCAAACGCCCCTTTTTTATGTGAATGCGCACAGAGCCTGACGAAGCAAGCCTGGGTCAACAAATCAAGTTGATTACCACCGTCATGAGAAAGCCTGGCTCTGTTGAGCTTCCTTTGGAGTATACCCCTCTGGTCTCGACTTGGGGTTGTCACGGTTTTGGCTTTCTAATAAAATCAGCCATATTCCTAGATATGAGAGTGGCCCCGTCCACGTTGGGATGGACACCATCTCTTCTGATCAGACCAGGTCTCCCCCAGAAAGACTTCCAGTTATCTATGTGGCCCACATTGTTTTCGGAACAACACTTCTACAGCCAGCGGTTGAATGATGACATGCAGCTGTACATGTCATCACTGGTCCGATTGAGGGGGAGGCCAGAGAAAACATTAACTGGTCGGTGGTGAACCGGGGGCTGCTGCCTGTGACTATGCCTCTTGTCTCAGACAGTCACCCAGCCGCACTGACTAGATCCTGGCTGCTTGGGAGCCATTGGGGGGAAGGAAACTATCTCGGCTGCCGTAGAAGCTGGTCTAGGTCGGCCCACACTGGCTACAGGGGGCGGCTAGTTACACTCGCATAGGCTGGGCTAGCTAAGGTGCAGAGCCGCGGCTCTAACTCGGTAATTTTGGCCTCCATTTCTACCAGCTTGCTGCATCTATGGCAGAAGAATAGCTAGACATGAGGCACACAGTACAGGAGAGGGGAGGAGGAGGAAGAGAGAGAGCAAGAGGACATTGCTAATCGTGTAGTTTGATTAACGGAGCAACAGAATCGGCTCATGAAAGGGGAGAGATATTGAGTTCTATACCAGTGTTAGTGTGACAACAGTTTACTATCGGTGAATAGGAAAGAATAGAGACAACACACGATGTGACATAGAGCACAACCACCAGTGACCGGAAATGACATAACACACTGACCGCAAGGACCGTGGCTGGGTCTTCCAGCATGACTGTGATCTGAAACATACAGCCAGGGCAACTAAGGCGTGGCCTTGCGATCTCCAGACCTGAACCCAATAGAGAATCTTTGAAGGGAGATGAAGAAGTCCACGTTGCCCAGCGACAGCCCCAAAATCTGAAGGATCTGGAGAACATCTGAATGGAGTGGGCAAAAATGCCTGCTTCAGTGTGTACAAACCTAGTCAAGAATTAAAGGAAACGTCTGATCTCTGTAATTGCAAACAAATGTTTCTTTACCAAATATTAAGTTATGTTTTTCTGGTGTATCAGATACTTATGTCATGCAATAAAATGCAAATTAATTGCTTAAAAATCATACAATGGGATTTCCTGGATTTTTTTTTTTTTTTTTAGTATTTTTTTTTTTAAGATTCCATCTCTCATGGTTTAAGTGTACCTATGATAAAAATTACAGACCTCTATATGCTTTGTAAGTGGGAAAACCTGCAAAATATTGTCTTGAGGTGCTTATTGAAAATGTATTTTGATCTTGCTTCCTTCACCTTCATTCTTACCCATGAGATCAGCTCATCAAAATGCTTGAGAAGCCTTGAAGTACATGGTGCCATCTGGAGAATACTTGTGATGTCATCCATGTAGGTCCTCAGCGGTGGAAGCCTCTTGCTTGATGGTAGCCTGATGCTTCTGACCACCGTCTTATCCCTCTGAGGATGACTTCAAATGCTGCCACAAAAAGAATGGGGGAGATGGCACATCTCACGTCATCATCACGTTATATGTTGGTTCCTGCTTTAGCCTTTCAGCCTGTCGCACCTCCTCCACAATTTGGGCAGCTGCAGGTTTGTCAGCTGGAAGCCACTGTTCAATGTTTTGCGGCCTGCAACAGTACATCTCCTGGCGAGGGGGTGCAGTTGTGTATTGGGGACATCGCCCCATCACCCCCTATAGCTGTCTTTTGTATTTGACCCCAAACGTTCCTCCTTCCTCTGAAGCCACAGCCCAGTAGCTTGCCTTTTCTGCCTCTTCCTCCAGCTCCTTCACTGCTTTCCACAGACTTAAGCCTGTCATGCTGGCGCTGTCAAACAACTGGACAACCGTCTCTCTGATAAAGCCCCTCCTTCCCACCTCCAGGGGGAATCTCTTGGCTTTCCACCCAGCCTCTTAACACAGGTCCGAGTACTTTAGATGTTTCCTCTTGTGGACTGCTGCCATGTCACAAAAGTCAAGAGTCAAATCACATGAAAACAGGTGCTGCAGCTGCTCAGGTGATAATAAAAATCTTGGACTTTAATGATGTACTGACCAGTATAACCAGTGTTTAACATTATACACGTTAGACAAATAAATTAACTTTGTTTTTTTGACTGTGGCTAATTGGTGGCTCTGTGATAATGTCCTATTGTATTTAATGAAAGTCTTTGGTTTGGCAACGTGTCAAGTTGAGGGTTCTCATAACTCATCAGTGACCCTCAGTACCTTGCTTGAAGGCTTCAACTACAAACACCCTTAAGTGTTGACGCCACTGTCAGACGGTAATAGTCATCACTGTCCTGTGGTTGTTCATTCAGCTAAACGTGTCTAATTTTGTCCTCTCCAGAAATCTGGCTCTCTAGCAGGAATCCCGATCTCTGGGGTAAGAGCATCTGCATGTTATTAAACTTTGGAAAGGTGACTTCTGTCTTTGCTTTATGGTGGTACTGTTCCTGCTGTACTGTACTTTCCTCCAGACCTTTCAGAACCTCAAACTCCAACCTGTGATTCAGCTATGTTAGCCAATAATACATTCATTCATTCACCTTCTACTGCTTATCCATTTCCAGGTTGTGAGGGGTGTTAGAGCCAATCCAAGGTCACATTGGGCGGGGGTGGGGTACACACTGGACAGATGGCCAGTCCATCGCAGGGCCAACACACAGAGACAAACAACCACTCACACATGGGACTCATACCTATGGGCAATTTTGAGTTATCAATTAACCTAAGCATGCTTGTCTTTAGACGGTGGGAGGAAACCCATGGAAGCATGGGAAGAACATGCAAACCCCCTACAGAAAGGCCCCAGACTCAAGAACTGAACCCATGACCTTCTTGTTGTAGGGCAACAGCGCTAACCACTATGCTGTTTTAATGTATTTGTGCTCACTAATATACCACTAAGAGTTCACCTTACTTGTGGAGTCTGGCAGCTGGATGATACAAGTTGAAGTTGGGGGTCAGGGGGTTAAAACTTCATGCCAATGTTGGGGTTAGAGTGTGTACATGAGCATGTCTGTGTATAAATGCACACATAGACGGTGACGGCGTCCAGCCCTCTGAAAATGACCCTGTGTTTTTCAGTGTCTTGGTGACCAGTCTGCTGCTCTGGTTGGTCAGATGTGCTTCACAGAGGGTCAGGCCAAAAACACGTAAGTCTTTCTGCTTCTCTCTACTTCCTCCTGTATTAAATGTGCTGTTTAATCTTTGCTGCCAACCACTTCTTCAGGATGGTTGTGGGGTCCTGCTGGAAGAGACAAAGTTACTCTTAGATGAGTTATTTTGCACATTGTACCACAAATGTTACATATATACACATACAGTAACTGCCCACAGGACAGTAATGACTGTTCAAGCCTGGAGCTGCACAATTAATGACTTAATGTGGCCAAGTGTTGCCCCCAAATAACAATTTTCTGATAAAAGTTGAATGTGTCACGGTATTGTTGTGCCTTGTTTGCATCACAAGTGCTGTGGGGCTACAGAGATACAGATCATAGACGGTGAATCAAAGTGAAGGTAGATTCTGGAAACCAATGCTGAAGATCTAATGACCATTGCAGGGGGGGGGGGACTCCAGTGGAAGTTAATAATAATAATAATAATAAAAAGTTTCTGGGCTCTAGTTTCAAGTTGTGAAGTCATCTTGAGGTTGGCAGAATAAAGATGCCGTGGGAAGAAATACTTGTTTCTTTCATACCTTTTAAACATAAACCATTGTAAAATGTGATCATCTCCACTATTCAGACATAATTTATCAGTTACTTAGTCAGTGGTCTCTAATCCTCTCTTGTCATGTGAAGGTATGGGACCGGCTGCTTTCTTCTCAGGAACACAGGGACTAAGGTGAGATGTTGTGCACAAGAGTAATATTGCACAGGACTTACATTTGAAATGTCCATGCCCTCTGTTTTCTTGTTTCTCTGTGTAATGCTCTTTTCTTCGTCAGCCTGTGATGTCAGACCATGGCCTGCTGACCACTGTTGCATACAGACTGGGAAAAGATGAGCCTGCCTGCTATGCGCTGGAGGTTTGCAAGAGCTTTCATTGGTCTTTCTCATGTCAAACTAAATCCAGATCAAACTTTGGTACAGCAATAGTACTGTGATGTAATCTGGGTCCATTGTTTGCCTGCCTTCCTCAGGGGTCAGTGGCCATCGCAGGGGCAGTGGTTCAGTGGCTGAAGGACAACATGGGCATAGTTCAGTCCGCCTCAGAGATTGGTACTTACACTGCAGCATATCACCTCGTGACATTCATGATTTGCTGATCAACCCAAGACTTTTCTAGCGTGGGATTCTTACAAGACTGACTGTAGTTTACTGTTGCATTGTGATGTTGTGTTTAGCTCTTCCTGTTTTTCATCATCCTCTCACTGCAGAGAAATTGGCAGCTGCTGCAGGGACGTCGTACGGGTGTTACTTTGTGCCGGCGTTCTCTGGACTGTATGCCCCCTACTGGGAGCCCAGTGCGAGAGGGTGAGAGCTTCAGCTGTGAAATTATCTCAACTATCATTCATGACCCTGAAACAAGGACAAATTTATTTTCCTGTTTCTTTCTTTTGATTCTTCTTTACTCTTCTGAAAACATGGACAACTATTCTCACGGACAGTCTGCTGAAATAATTGAGTTAATGTTCTTTGTATGTTTACAGCATCATCTGTGGACTCACTCAGTTCACTAACAGGAGCCACTTGGCTTTTGCTGCTCTGGAGGCCGTCTGCTTTCAGACCAGAGAGGTGAGCAGCTTCTGAAAGGGAAACAGTTGAGTTGAATAGTGGTCATATTTTCTGACACTGGCTTCATTCTGCCTTGATTGGAACTCCCAGCTGAAATGCACAGTGATTTCACTCCAGGGAAAAAAAAAATACCCCAAAACAACTGACATTTTCCACAACAGTCTGTGTCCAGGCTGAATGTGAAGTGTGGCAAACACAAAAAATGCCACGCATGCAGCAGTGCATTTTAACTGCTGCTTGTGAACACAGTGGCACAGAAACTAATTAATAAAGAATAGAAATCCACCATTCAGGAATCAAAGAGAGCTGCAGCAATGATGAATTTGGGACACACTCTCTACACCTCTGCTGTGTCTCCAGTGTACAAAGCCCTGGTGGAATTTTTCTGTAAATGGGACTGGTTATAACTAGTTTGTGTTTAATGGGCTATTGTTGTGCTGATCAGATTCTAGATGCGATGAATCAGGACAGTGGTGTCCCTCTGATGAAGCTGCAGGTGGATGGAGGCATGACTGCCAACAGATTATTAATGCAGCTGCAGGCTGACATCCTCTGCATCCCTGTGGGTAAGAGGCCTCACACTGAGATACACACACAATAACTACATAACATTTTGTAGTTGTGTGACGTAGCTCAAAAAAATAAAAGCCCAAGGTTTGGAATTTGCTTGCTCATTGTGCAACCATGGACTTCAGACCTTTAGTCTGAATAGACATACCTTTAGACATAGATATACAGAAAGTACAAACTTATGTGTGTAGTTTGTTGTTTGGTCATAAATGTTCTATCTTCTGAAGATGAACTGGTTAATTCATTTATCCACATGGACACACTCAGCCCAACCACAGATGATTTTTACAGGGTCTTCACGGTGGATCCAGATAAACCAGACCTGGATTACATTCCTGCAGGAAATTTTCAGCGAATTAAGTGCTTTGACATTGTTTAACTATTTTGATTGTAAGGATTTGGTGTTATACTGTGTTTTCTGCCTGTGTGTCTGCCTCATGTGGGAGCAGTATGTCCTACCATGTCAGAGACCACAGCACTGGGTGCAGCCATGGCAGCGGGAGCAGCAAAAGGAGTTGATGTGTGGTGCCTAAGCCCCGGTAACCTCCCCCTTGTCACCTCTGAGAAATATGAACCTCAGATCAACCCTGAAGGTAAGAAAAAGCTTGATTTGCTGCCATCTTGTGGACACTACAGTCATGACTTTGCCACTTCAGCAGGTGTCACTCTCTTTATCACAGAGAGTGAGTTCCGCTTCGCTCGTTGGAAGAAAGCTGTCCAGAAAGCAATGAACTGGGAGATGACAGAGCCCTACTGCATCTCCAACGGTATGAGATGTTTCGCTAGCTGTTGACTGCATCATTGATCCCTGACTCTTTCATGACTGTGACCCATCTTGGCTACTCTCCCCTCTCTCTCTCTCCCTCTCCCTCATCTACCAACAGGTTTAGGAAAGAAGATTAATGGTGCCCCCTGGGGGGTTCCTCCCACCCCTCCCCCCACCAGAGTGGACCCCTAAGGTCCGGCATTTACTGCATGTCATGTGTGGCATTTTGAAGCGCTGCAGATCTATGTTGTGACGAGGCTGACTGTAGCATGGTCACTAGTGATGGGCGAATGAAGCTTACTTTCTTTTTGTACCGAAAATGATTTGAAGCTTCGGGGCTTTGCTGTGAGACAGAACAATGAGATCTGGTAGCAGGCTGGAATTACAACTGTTGTTTCGTAAGTTGAGCAGAGTGGTAGCACAAAATGTCTCAATCCCAAATGTGCAGTAAAACTCGTTTAAAGCTGCATGTTCATTGACATGTTTTAAGTTATACGCAGCATTTCAGCGACGTGGCGTCTGCCTCTTTTTGTATAGCAGTAAAAGTAATGGCTGGATTTGAACATTCACCCAAAGTGAGAGAAAAACTAAATGGGGAAAAAAAAGATAGCTTTAGCAACTCGTTTTGTCTTTACAGACTGTATTTCATTCATTGATAGTGTGTGTATGTATGTATTGTTTTATGCCATATTAGCGAAGTATGATCTCTCCAAACTCAAATTTTGGAGTGTCATTGAGGAATCATATGTAACAGCAGAAGCTGTTCAAGCTGTAGACCACTGAAACGCTACTGGGCTGTGGCTTCGGAGGAAGCACCGGTAACGTCCGAAGTGGCAGACTTCATCTGCCACGTAGCAGCTATTGCTTGATACAAGCTGGCGGTATCATTGGCCCATCTCTAATGGTCAGTAACAGTGTGTCACAGGGTTGGACTCAGTTTTTATGACTGACGGAGATGCTTCAGCAACCAGTCAGAGCACTACACTTCACTGGTTAATGGGTTAGGATCTTTAAATGAACTAAGACACTGATTGAATATTAAATGCCAAAGGAAATCCATCAACATTGTTATGGTTAAAGCTGAACCTCCATCAGATCAGCTGGTGTGGCTATGATTGGCAGATGCATGACCTCAGGTGGGTCCAGCCCTGGTGTTTGTGTTCTATCTGTGCGCTTTTTGGTGTGTTTATCACTTTCTTCCTACTGACTCCACGGGCTGTTGCTCTGTCATTAGCTGCAGTTTAAGTCAGGATTAAGCCTTGATTCAGGACACAGTATCTGAGGTTTTCACCCAAACCTTAAACCTATGATACATAGAGCAAAATATTGGCCATGCTATATTGATGTAATCATTTGTGCTTGACCAAGTTTAGTGATAACTGAATGACTTTTCAGAGCTAGGACATTTCTATATTGTTTGAATGTTTGAATCTCATGAGCTGACATTTCACTTCATGTGTAATAAATGTAGAATATTAAGTTTTGCCTTTTTGAATGGGGGGAAAATGAAATTTTCCCCATTAAAATCCATGTGAACCAGGTCTAGCTATGGTTAAAAAGCAGCGAGTCAGAGCAGCAGTTCCGCTGAGTTTACCTCTTCAGATACAAGCTGTTTCACACCTGGTTCTAACTTCTTTGCTTCCTGACAGTCAGTCATTTACTCTAATTGTGTCTGAGAACCATGTTTGTATTTTTTACCACAGATGAGCAGCAGTAGCAAGCCTGTGGTACTAGATCATCATGGAAAACAACTATGGAGAAAGACTGGAAAAGGAAAGGTACTCTCAGGGAAAACAGGACTTGCCTGCTGCATACTGGGATGTGCAGTCATCCTGAATTGTGTGTAGCCTTGTAGCTGTAGTATCTCATGTCTGTGACTTGAATCGACCACCTCAAGTGCCGGCTGGACTCTAGTGACCTGCGGAGCTTCTTGAAGCAACAAGGGATTCATGTTTCAATTTTTTTTTCTATTTCTTCCTTTCCTGAAAACAGTGCTAAACGTTTAGAAACTGAATTTACCTTCAATCTGTTTCGGGACTTGGGTGCTGATAGTCTGACATTCTACAATTGTACCTCATCACTGTAACAATAGGGGCTTCTTTTTTCTGATGATCTGTTTGTACTTTGTCCTCCAAACCAGGATGTATGAGATTCAGCCTTCTCTGAGCAGATGTGTAGAGCTAATGGTTAATGCTTGGCTCTAGCCCTTAAAGCAAGGTTTGCTCTTCAAGGAACTTAAGGATGAAAAAAAGTTTATGATCACATTCTTACCTTTTTTATCTGATCAAAGAGAAAACATTTTGACATCCGTTCTGAATGAATTTGAACATGAAGCTGATGCTTTCCAGGGTCCAAGAGCACTTTATAAGTTAACCTTAGTAGGAGGAGAATTATCCTGGAGCCATGCAGGGTTCTTTTTTAAGAGTGAATGTTTAATTTTTCATTGCTGCGGTCAGTCAGTCCTTATCACATCTGTCCTCACAGACAAGTCCAGGCAACATGTATGTTTTTATGTACAGTTTTATAGTCGCCTGTAAGCACACATCTGGGCCTCTTTTAATTCTAACGCGTTTAGCATCTTTTAAATGAAACATCTAGTTACTGTGTTCACTTGTGACTGAAGATTTGTGATTTGTAACATGTACATAATTCTTTAACTCTTTGTATGTCTGTATGCCGCTTTTCTAACTTGTTTTACAAATAACAGTTCAGCTGCACATGAATGTATAGAACGGAAATGTGATCAATGCCTGACTTGGAATAAAAAGTACATCAGCACATCTTACGTTTGATTTCACATTTAAGTCTTAACCACTGAAGCATTTAATGTGCTCAAAATCAGATACTTAAACACCAAGAAAGTCTTTTGTTCACGACGTCAAAGAAGTTGAATCATTAAAGGTGAAGTTTTAATTATACAAAACTCAGTGGAAGAAATCTGGGTTTAGAAAAGAAGTCAGAGGGAGAACACTTCATCTGAGATGCATTCTCAGATGAACTCTTCAAAGCAAGAAGTTCATGTCATAAAAAGGTATATCTGGGAGGAGAGTGGAAGCTCAGCGGGAGAACTGTCTCCCATCACTCCTCCCTTTATTCACGTGCTTGAAGATTTTGGATTTCTGCACATTCTTGGACTTCTGGTATCCAAACCCTCCTCCGCCACCTCGCTTCTGCAGCTTCACACCTTTACTGCTGTGGACGTCTGTGGAGGAAGAGTTGGGTTAAGGAAAACAATGTCTGGCGCTGGTCCAGAGGAGAGCTGCAAGCTTTGGCAATGTTTCAATATCAGCAACTGCTTGTGTATAGCGTTATAGCCGAATGTGTAGAACCACAACAAAGGATACTCAGATCAACATATGGAGGTACTTTGAAGCCAAATGAGAGCGCCACCATAGGCAGGTTGAGGGTGTTGACGCTGTAGATCTGTTTGAGTGAGTGTGAGTCGTATGCCCGCACGTATGACTTGTAGGCCTCCTGAGCCGACTTGTGGAGGTAGTAGTTCTTCTCGATCAACTTCTCCAACTGCGGAATAATATTTTGTGTTAGACTAAAGCCTTCAGTCTGTCTTTACTTTGTTTCTATGTTGTTTTCTCACCTGGGACTGGATATCAGAGATTTTACTCCACGAAAATTCAAACTCGCTCAGTGGGACCTGAACAGAAGAGACAATTAAATACCCAGGGATCAGAGGCAGGTTCCAAAAAGATCACCAACAGCTGGCTTCTCAGTAACATGATACCTTGGCCTGTTTTAAAAAGCGCAGGAATCCAAGCTCCTCTGGTCGAAGAATGAGGAGGGCATGTCCTCTTCCATTGATGCCTCGAGCTGTTCTGCCAACTCTGTGGATGTACTCCTGAGGAAAGAGTAAAGCAGACCATGAGGGTTCTCCTAAAGTCCGGAAATATTCAGACTTTGGCATGGCAACCCATTAAGCTTTTAGGAGGATGAGACATGCCAGAGGTGGGAGATGATGATTGGGGAGCCGGTATGACAACTAGGGTTAAATATTTACCTGATGCAACTGTGGGATTTATGCTCCTCTGAAGAGGACACAAACATGAACTAAAACACTCAAGACCTTAAATGTTCAGCTTAAACTGAACTAAGAACAACAAACTGTTTTTCAAGCATGTCAGATTTCAAAGGCATCAATCTTCAGTGAAACATTAAGAGTTATTTCTTAGATACTTTCTCACTTTAGAAGAAATACATATCTGGTAGTGGATGCAATACCTTGGGGTCATCAGGGGGGTCGTATTGGACAATCCAGTCCACCTCGGGAATGTCCAGTCCTCGAGCTGCCACATCTGTGCACAGCAGGATGCCTGAGTCGGCGTTGCAGAACTGGAAGAAGGTTGTTGTTCGCTTGGTCTGCTTCTGCTTGCCCTGGGACGCAGGAACAATAGGAAAATGTCTAAGAGCGGCATGTCGACATCTGAACACCAGGTACAAGATATGTATCACTGGAGGTGGCACTTACGTGTATGGCCATGACAGGAAGGTCAATGTAATTGAGCAGTTCGTAATGGAATTTAACCGACATACAAGAGGAGAAGAAGACCATCAGCTTCTTCTTTCGGTTCTTCTTCAGGAAGGTGAAGAGGAGCAGGAATCTCTTCTCGGATGGACACACTACATAACCCTGGAGCACAGGAGGAGTCACTTCATATTGGTCTACACCAGGCCCTGTAGACTAAAACTGACAGAACAGGTCTGCAAAGAGACATACCTGCTCCAGGCCTTCCACAGTCGCACTGTCTTTGTTATCATCTACCCCGACGTAAAGGGGCTCCTTCTTCAGAGAGATCCGAGCCAAGTCCTCCACCTTACGGGTCTGAGTGGCTGAGAACAGCATGGTCTGTCTCTTCTCTGGAACAAACATGCATGAAACAATGATTTTTTTTTTTTTTTTTTTTTTTTTTTTTACACTCCAACAGCGTATGTGGTTCAGCATTCAGGTCAAAGGTTGTGGAAGGTTCAGTCACTCATGATTGATTTGATTAACGAAACTGACATGAGACAGACAGGAATGGTAGAAGCCATGTCTTAGTGCATCATGGACTAAAAGTAAACTCATTAACCATCCCCATGCCTCTTGAAGTACTGTACTAAACTATTGGAATATAAGGCTGAACTAAAACATTCCAGTCTCAGAGGAAGAGTCTGACAATGGTGAAAACACACACACATACTTGGCAGCAATTTGATGATCTGCTTCAGTTCCTCCTCGAAGCCCACTTCTAAGATACGGTCAGCCTCATCAATAATCAAACACTGGAGGTTCTTGAACATGAACCCAGGAGTGTTCTGAAAGTACAAGTGAGTAGCTGTGTTAATGAGACATATATTCATACTGAACCCTTCGGTACAGGGTGTTCGCCCACTCCCCGTTTCCTTCAGGTGATGGAACATTGTTATAAGGCCCCATATGTTGTCGAGCCATCCTACCAACCTCGTTTAGGATGTAGCACAGAGCAGCCTCACTGAGCTTGAGGTACCCAAGCAAATTTGATCTGTTAATCTAACCCAGTCTAACATTAGTATAGACGAGCCTCATGGAGCCATCTGGCAACTCGTTTTAGCACCTAGCGTGGTGCACGAGGCTGGGATTTTCTGTTTTCTACAATGAAAAGTTCAGCATGAGTAAGATTTCAAGTGTATTTCAAGTCGCATGGTAAAGCCAAAGAGGTTTTTTATTTAACTGAGCAGTTTGAATGTGAACGGTCACAAAATTTTCTACATGCCACACTTTAATTGATCTTTATTTTATTACTTATTTTTATTTCCCTACCTATACCCAGGAATGTTTTTATTTACAAATATATATATATATATATATATATATATAAAAAAACAAAGCACATCAACGGTAAGTGAAACAAAAATTATGTGTTTGAACCTTTTCTAATATAAATAGAAAATTAACATTTCAGTCATTCTTCAGTTCGATAAAGTACCACATGCATGTGCTGATTCTAAAACACTGGCATTAAACGATGTAATGCCTCCTATAGATCTCCAGAAACCCCCAGCAAACCTGCAAGTGGTCCAGCAGACGACCAGGTGTGGCCACCAGGATGTTGACACCATTGGCCAGTTTTTGGGCCTCAGCTGAGCGGTTGCTGCCTCCCATGATCAGACCAAAGGTGTGAACATGGTGTGTCATGAGCTCCTTCAGCACACCGTAGGTCTGCATTGCCAGCTCACGTGTAGGCGAAAGGATCACTACACCAGTGCCTAAGAAGAAGTGGAAATGATGCAAAGGCTTATATAACATTTAAACTCAAATTACATACTAAAGCTGGACAGCTGAAAATCTAAAGTTATGAAACATTAGAAGAGGAGCTTTACCATTTCTGGGCATAAACCTGAGCTTGTAGATGAGTTCTATAGATGGGATGAGGAAAGCCAAGGTTTTACCGCTGCCTGTCCTGGCTGCTGCCAGAACGTCCCTAAACACCAGCAAAATACACAGGAACAAAAATTCTGGTCTTAAATCTGAATTTTCTGACCACCTTAAAAATTGCTATTGAGCTAAGAATGCTGAAAGGCATGAACATTATCTATCAATATAAAACTTCTAACTATGACAAGTCTGTCAAGTTGACTCACCGTCCTTCCAGCAGGGGACGAATACTTTTATGCTGGATCTCAGTCATGTGTTCAAAGCCCATTGCCTTCACAGCATTTAGAGTGTTTTCACTCACCAACCCAGCAAGAGAGGTAAATGACGTGTCCTCGAAGGCTCCTGAAGACAGTTTGAACAGTTATAATAATCAAAATGTAGATTGATATGGTTACATCTGGAAAAAAGCATCTAAGCAAATCTGAACACATTCTCCTGGAGGAGTCGTTCTATATGTCCTTGTGCTGCTCCTACCAGAGGAATCACAGGTGACTCCTCCTATGGACAATCACAAGAGCCGCTGTGTGCCTTAGTTGACACCCTGTCCATGATGAAAACAGTGACAGGGCAACACATAAAGGCAAACCCAGCTGAGTCTAGCAATCAGAATTAACTAAAAGTCAAGAACTGTCATGTTAGATGTCAATACAAACGTTGAGGGAACTACAGCAACCTAGCTGACTTCTACACTACCAGTTTCTTAAATGTCAGTGCCTGTCACATCTCTGACTGTCTGAATTATTACCATCATCTACTGCATTCAGCCAACACCTGTTCAGATCAAACAAATATTAGTCTGACACCTGTTAAACCAGATGGTAATTGAGGCTGATCATCTTCTCCTCTTTCCTCATTGTCCTTCTCCTCCTCTTCAATGTCTTCTATGTTGTCATCGGCATCATCCTCTGACTTGTCAGAAGCCTGTTCTCCAACTTCATCCACCTCTTCAACTTCTTGTACTGGTTTGGTCTTCTTCTCAGCTAGAATGAGAATTGCAGTGTTTGTGTTACTTGGCCAGTTTTAAAACTGTGTTGATTGTCGGTAGGCAGATTGAGCTGGGTCTTACCTGGTGATTCAGCTGGGTCAGTCAGCTTCCGTTTCTTCTTTTTCTTCTTCTGCGCAGAAGCTTTCTCTGTGCTGGTCACTTCTACTGGGACACCGTTCTGCGCCTTGCGCTTCTCCCGTTTCTTCTTCGGTTGCCTATCTGTCTTGCAAGCAGTTTCTGTTTCCTCACAACAGTCATCCAGTCCATTTGAAGTTCCTGGCAAATACAATGCACCTTTACACATTTAACACATCGTGCAAACACATTAATAACAGTTTTAGTTTGCCGAAATTACGCTTTCTGATAATGTAATATTATATTAACCAGAACAACATTAACGTTAAACGGTTTTAAGCTGCAAAGTAATAGCTAAAACATTGAACCTCTCTGACGAGCCAGTTCTCGACTGCAGGTCTGCAAAGAAAATTTTAACATGGTATATATGCCTGACACAGAGATGATGTTCTCAATAACTGGTTATAAATTAATATCTGTGCGTAAAATCTTTTTTTGAACACTGGCGTGTAACGTTGAAATCGTGCTGTACAAAGCTAACGCATTTAGCTTAGCGGGCGAAGTTCGTCAGCGCTTCGAAAACACAGCGAAAAATAACAATAGGTTACGTTCAATGCTCGGGACATACCGGTCTCCTCGTCCTCTTTTTGTTTCTTAATCAGTTTTCGTTCCTTGTTCTTTTCGTTTCTCTTCTGAATCTTCTTGCGAAGCAGTCTCATCTGTAGGTCCGCCATGGCAACGGTGAAAATGCACGTGTGAGTGTATGTGGCGTTCAGGACCCTTGGAGTGATCACTCCGCATTGCCTGCATGAAAATCCGAAGGACCTCGTATACGAAAAAACGCAGCGAGACGAATCATATGTATATATCTTTTTGTTGTTGTTTAAAAAAATGAGAATCCTTAATATGAAACATGTAGCTGCAATAGATAGCGTAGGCTATAAAGTGTTCTGGGTAAAATAAATAAATAAATGCACATGCAAATATCATGAAGACTCCAAATTAATGGCGTACAGTTTGTGGCCTTCATGCGATTGGTGTCCAAATAGACATTTCATATTTCTACAGTTCTAATTCAATAACAGGCCGAATCGGCCTTAAATACGGATGGTATTTAACTGTCACATCTTTGAATGGCAGCTGATAATAATAATAAAAAACAGTATGCAAAACAGTTATTCTAAATTATGCTATCTTTTTTAAGAAGCCCGAATCACTGTTGTTAACATGCGCGTTTCTTTTTCTTATTATACGTTTTCTGTGAAAATTTCAATTTGCCGCTTGTCCCAGGGTTTTCAAAAAGAAAAACAAAACTGCAATTTATACATCAATACGTGCGGTTCGATCTCGATGGCTATGCTGTATTTTTATCTGAGGAACACAAATGTTTTGGCGACGTAAGATGTAAGAAAGCGGCCAATTGGTGTCTATTACGTTTGTGTATTTGTCTGTAGTTTGACTCTTTTCAGTCTTCAGCCTTGTCAAACCTGTACTACTTCCCCATGCTTACAGCTACAGACTGTCCAAAATTTAAAACTTTGACTCAAGTACTTTCTGAGCAGCAACTGTTCAAGTATCGTGCTCAACTTCGACAAATGTTCAGTTTATAATGAGTGTGTATGGCACAAATGTTCACACTTACAGTGGTTTATAGTTTGGCTATAGAATGGCTGATCAGGAAAAAAAAAAAAAAAAAAAAAATAGAAATCATCCTCACAGGCATATGGTTTGAGCTGGATTATTTTTTTTTCCAAAGTAGCAAATATCCTGTTTCAGACAATATGTTTACTTTAACAGTTCTTCGGGAACTTGTTGTAGCAGTCATCTCTGGTTATTTCTTTAATAGGAGCAACCAATTTGTTATAAGTCGTCTCAGTTTGAGGGCTTCACAGAGTCAAAAATCAGCTGGTTTTGGGTTCATTGTCTCTGCTCTCAGGTTGCCCCAGCAACCCAAGAGCTACAGGTGTATCTTTATTTAGTCTATTTAAGACATAAAATCACTCCAAACGTTTTTTTCCTAACTGGCATCATAATGTGTTGCATAATGAATGATTAAGAATGTTTATGTATGATTATGTATCCCTGTCTCCAGACATCCTGTATTCTCATATTTCATGTGAGGTGAGAGCAAATCCCGCTACTGTTA